>NC_031774.1:61697307-61701462 GCF_001522545.3 Parus major | reverse complement strand
GATCCAGCTGTGGGATCCAGCTGTGGGATCTGTGTCTCTGCAGCTCTAAGGGGATGCACACGGGGAGTGCCAGAGCTGGAATTAGGGCTGTGTGGGGTGCTGGGTGGGAGCTGGGGGCAGCCCCAGCAGGCTGAGCAGGGATTGTTCCGCGCTGTTTCTCTGCTCCTCGCTGCCACATAAACAAAACCCACACCACAAATTAAGGGGGCATGTCCAATACACCCCGTGTTTATAAAATAGCTGCTTTCCGCAGGGCAGATTAATTATGGATGGCAATTAATTGGAGCTGCTAAGACGTAAATCATGAATATTTTAGTGGAAGTCCACCTACACGCCGGCCCTGGAGATCACATCCACATTGCAGAGGCTGCATTTATCCAAAGGTTGCTCGCGTTGGTGATGGGAAGTGACGGCTCCTGAGAGCCGCAGTAATGGCCCAGAGCTCGGCTCCTCCACGTGCCAGATGAGTCAGCCCCGAGTCTGCATCGCGCCGTTATCGGGAAGGATCTCCTGATATCATTCATGTAAAGCTCAGCCAGGAAATGCTAGATCAATTTTTAATAGCGTTTTCTATTCAATGCTCGTGTTTTGTAGTGCACGGAGGCAAATTATTTTAACTAATTTATGCCAGAGTGCAGAGCTGCTGCTTGAATTGTTTTATCTCCATCACCTGGAGCTCAGCATGACAACAAAATGCTTGCTACATGATTTTATGAACTTTGTGCCACGTAAATACTGTGTGAAAATTGCCTGTAGTATGTAATTGTCTATTTTTCTATTAGAATTTCTATTTTATCCTGCTGATTGCCAAAGAAGACAATATTTTCATAGAACTTAATAATTTTTTGTGGTTCTTTCAAGGCAGAAGTGAAATACCAGTTTTCTGTCTCACTGTGTGTGGCTGAAGGTCAAAGAAGCTTCAGAAAAGTGATTTGATTTTTTTTTTTTTCCAGAGTACAGTGGCCCAGTGGTCAGGGTTTATGGGAATCATATTTGACACTTATTGAAACCTCATTTCTGTATTCATAACTTTCTGATTTGGAATTCACTGGGAAGCTGGAGAGGTTTAATGTCCGGAGAGGGAAGGGTTTACAGCCAATATCTGGAATTTATAATGTGGGAAGAGCTTCCCCTCCCCAGCCCATCCAGGCAGTTCAGCTCTGGTGTCCATCCCAGGAGCTTCAGCAGCTTCCTGGGAAGGTTGGAAAGCCAGAAAATGAAACAATGTCATAAAGTGCAAAATTGGAATGGGGAAAACACCAGGAGAGTTCCAGAGCAGAGCTGAGGGAGTGAGGGGCACAGCTCCCAGATGAGGATGGATTAATGGGAACCTGGAGCAGGAGATGCTGCTGGAAAGGGAACAACGATGGCTGGGACATTTTATTCACTTTCCCTGAGAATTTTGCCTCTCTGCTGGTTCAGGAAGGAAAAAGCAGGAGCAGGAATTGCCTGGATGTGGAGTGGGCCAGCCTGAGCAGAGTTAATTAAGAGGAGGATTCTCTCCACAGAAACCAGGAGTGCTGGAATAGCAAATGCAGCAGAGCTTGAGGAAAGGCAAAGGGAAACTCTGCTGGGAAATAATTCCTGTCTGTTCCCAAACACTCCAGCAACGTTTGTTCATCCCCACTCCAGCCAGAGCTCTCCCACTGGGGGTGGAGAGATTGAAGGGATAAAGGGTTCCAGGGGTAACTGGGGGGTGTGGGATTTTCCAGAGGGACAGGGAACTTTCCCAAGGGGCTGCAGCTTGGGAAATGCAGATTTAGGAAAGTTCCCAGGAGCAGGTTGGGGTCTGGGTGAGGAATTACAGAGTCATTTGGACCTCAGACAGCCCTGCCAGCCTGAGCTCTCCTGGGAGCAGGGATGGGGACTCCCCTCTGCCCTGGGAATGCTGTTCCACAGGGGGATGGGGGTGTCTGTGATTTTCACACAGACCTTTTGGGCTGGGCGAGCGTGCCATGAGCTCGTGAGTTGCTGCTGGTTTAAATTTACAGCCATTTACACCCTTTGCTTTTTGGGGACTGTAGAGAGGAGCATGTGAAGAGACAAACCAGAGCTGGGCTTGTTGGGAAGTGTAAGTGAGGAATAGTCTAAAACCTCTGGAATGTGTCTGATTCCTGCAGAGAGAGGAGACAACAGAGACATCCATCTCCAGAGGGATGCGCTCAGGAGAGAGAGGGTGGAGTTTTCATGGAATCCCAAACTGGAAAGGACCTGAAATTCCATCTGATTCCAGCCCCTGCCGTGAGCAGGACACCAGAGCAGCTCCTCGGTTGGGGAGAGGAGCACAGAGCCGGAGGAGGCTGGAGCAGCAGATCCCAAGGCTGGAGCTGGCTGGGCAGGGGTTGGGAAGCAGAACAAGGAGCAGGAGTGAATTCAGGGGCGCTCCAGGAGCTGAGGAGGAGGAAGCAGCGGCAGTGACCAATTTTGGGGGTGGTTTTACACCCGGTGGGTCAGGTCAGGTCAGGTCCCTGGCCCAGCAGGGACAGAGGGAATGGCAGAGCTGCAGCTCCATGATCCTGGAGAGGCTGGGGAAGGACAGAAAGGGCTGGAATCCTTCCCCAGGCTCTTATGAAGTGGCCACAGCCACGCCCACATTTTGATTATTTTCCAGGGAGAACTTTTGCAGAAAATGGGAAAATTAGGGTTTGATATCACACTGAGGGACATCTAGGACATTATAGTTCATAATCCAGGTTTAAAAAAGAAAGTTGGCTTTGTTAGTGCTAATTTAATTCAGCTCTGAGAGTTATCTGAGAAGAAAAGCTTTCCATGGGAAGGATTCGCATTCCCGACTCTTTCAGCTGCAGAATATGAAGCAACTTTGTAGATTTTGTGGTTAAAGCCGATTAGATGAGATTTAATATTCTTGATTTATTTGTTTACATATTTATTTGCCTTTTAAACCTAAGGGTAAAAAACACAAGCAGATTTTAACTTCTTTCATCTCCAGGAGCAGTAATTTCATTTCAGACCTTGCTTATATAACACAAAGCAGTGAAATTTTGATTCCCTTTTCCATTTAAATAGCCTTCAATATTTATTGCACGGAGTTCAACCCCTCAGTCCTGCGGCTCCACATGCAGCAGATCAGTCAATAATGGAGCCAGAAGGAGCTTCAGCTGGAGCCCAGCCATAAACTTCTCTGAATTAATTCCTATTTTAATGAAAGAATGGCTTTTAAGACAAAAAGTCCGGTTTTGATTTTGGATTGCCGTCGACAATGGCTCTCGTGGGGTTTGAGGTGACAAATGTATTAAAAATAAGAGGGAAGAAAGGAATTTTCTTCTTTTCCTCTCACAGCAAGCCCTGTGCTCATCCTCAGGCTGAATTTCTTCCTAACGATGCCACAATATTCATCTCCCATTGAATGCTCTCTTAACACTTCCTATTGGTTTAAGATGTGAGAAAAATCCCATCAAGCTGCAGTTTGCTGAGTTCCCAACGTGACCCCATGGCTTGGGGACCCTTCCCAGCACACGGTGTCCCTTGTGACCCCCAGGCACCACAGAGCCCAAAGTCCTGCAGCCCTGGCAGGTGCAGGAACCTCCTGGGATTCCCAGATTTGCTGTGGATCCCTGGCAGTGCCCAAGGCCAGGCTGGACATTGGGGCTGGACATTGGGACAGTGGGAGCTGTCCCTGCACATCCAGGGGTGGCACTGGGTGGGATTTGAGGTCCATTTAACCCAAACCATCCCAGGATTCTGTGGTTTCCTCCCAGATCTCCTCTTGTCTCTCTCCACACTGCCAGGATTTGCACTGCAGGGTTGGGATGCGGTGTCGATGTTCCCCTGCCATGGACACGGGGTCACACTCGGATCCAGGCGCCCCCTGAACATCCCCGACCTCCAGGAGTGCCCCCAGCTCCTGCACCGGGGCTGTTTAATTATCTTCAGCAATCACCCTTACCTTTAATCAGAGATTTGTATGTGCCAGGCTGGGGCTGAGCTTTCCCCACGGCCTCCCCTGCCCTCTGCCACCTGCAGGCCTCAAACCTCGAGGGCTCTGCTTCTTCCCAGGCCCCGACCAAAATGTGCAATAAATGTGTTAAACGGCAATGTTTAATCAGGAGTTTCATTGGAATGGTTCATAACCTGGCCCAGAGGCCGGTTCTCTGGGTCCCTTTTAGTGATGTAGCAGTACAGGGACCCCAAAGT
>NC_031774.1:61693636-61696264 GCF_001522545.3 Parus major | reverse complement strand
CAGTGTCCCAGTGTCCCCTCAGTGTCCCAGGTCCCCTCAGTGTCCCAGGTCCCCTCAGTGTCCCAGTGTCCCCTCAGTGTCTCAGGTCCCCTCAGTGTCCCAGTGTCCCCTCAGTGTCCCAGGTCCCAGTGTCCCCTCAGTGTCCCAGGTCCCCTCAGTGTCCCAGTGTCCTCTCAGTGTCGCAGGTCCCCTCAGTGTCCCAGGTCCCCTCAGTGTCCCAGGTCCCAGTGTCCCCTCAGTGTCCCAGTGTCCCCTCAGTGTCCCAGGTCCCAGTGTCCCCTCAGTGTCCCAGTGTCCCCTCAGTGTCCCAGGTCCCAGTGTCCCCTCAGTGTCCCAGGTCCCCTCAGTGTCCCAGTGTCCCCTCAGTGTCCCAGGTCCCAGTGTCCCCTCAGTGTCCCAGGTCCCCTCAGTGTCCCAGGTCCCCTCAGTGTCGCAGGTCCCTGTCCCCACACCCCCAGGCCCACCCCAGTTTGTCCCGCAGGAATCAGGCCGCGGCTCCTCGCAGGTTGGGTGCTGGATGGGGTCAATGATTCCTGCAGGAAACGCTGTGATGGGTGTGAGGAATCTCAGCATTCCGTGGTGTCCCTTTGGATTTCAGGAGAGGAGAGGCAGGGAGAGGCTGGAAGAAATGAGGAGGGAATCGTGGAATGTTGGAGGTTGGAAAAGGCCTCCAAGGCTGGCTCCAGCTTTGGCCGGAGCTGCTGGGGCTGAAATGTCTCGTTTCCCTCAGAGCTGGGGTCACGGTGACAATTTTATTTAATTCCCCCCATTTGGGATCCCACACCAAATCCTTGGGAAGAGCCAACCACGCAATTGTCTTGCTAATTATATTATAAATAAAATAATTAAGTAGGGCCTATTCCTTTTTTAATGAGATTAGATCAGAGCTGCTTCCATTGCAGAGGAGCTGATTCGGTTCAATTAGCTTTATTCTCAGATGTGGAGCATCCCAACATCCTTTTTTGCCTTTGTTAAATTAATTTAATTAGAAAACACTATTTTAATGAAACAGGATACTGTAGCTTCCAGAAATGAATTTTCATCCGCAGAGTGCTTGGGAAAAATAGCAATGAAAATAATTTTGATAAGTAACTCTCAGCCTGAATATCTCTATTGTTGCTTGTGCCCTGAGGTTATATTTTTAATTGCATGTAATAAATATAACTTTATTAATTAGGAATTATCTGGAAAGGAAAGAGACTTTTTTTTTTTTTTTTCTGCTTGATGGCATAGAGAGGCTTAAAATAAAATCCCTGTTCCTTGGGGTAGGTACATTTAATCCACCTTTGGTTTTTTGTTTGTAGGCTGGCAACAAAATCAAGAATATAAAATCCTGTCTTGTTTGTGGTGGGCCTTTTTGCTAACTGGAGAAGGAAATTTACAGTCTTTTACTGAAGGAAATTTGGGGTGTTTCTTATGGGATTATTTCATGATGGTACTCTCACTGCCAACCAGCCCAGGGTGTCCTTTATCTTTGTTTCTTCCTTGCATCAGGTTTTTAGATCTCATTTCTTGCAAAGGCACGACATTAATTTGATATTTTGAGGGATGTTTGCATGTGCAAAGCACCAGCCTGGGGGGAATGATGGGATTTGAGACTCAGGACTTGGCTGGAGGATACAGGAAAGGGGGAAAGTGAAGCTGGGCAGGGTTTTGTCCTTTTATCACTCTATAATTTAAAATCACAAAAAAAAAACCCCACATAGATTTCAGAGATTTTCACTGGAGGGAATTTTTTCTCAGTGCAGGCCCAGAGGAGCTCACAGATCTATTTAGTTTAAGGTGTTTCAAATCTTGTTCTATTTTATATTTAGACTGAGAGAATCTTCCCCCAGCCTGGGCTGATCAGCACCTCCCACACCAGGAGCAGCCCTGGGGTTTAAGGAATATTTGAGTGCTTTGGGTGCTGCAGGACTGGGGGGACCAGAGCTGGGTGGGCTCTGTCTCCATGGGCTCCTCGGGATTTCCCATTTGGAATTTTGGTGGCTCCAGGTCCTTGGCTGAAGCTCAGCCAGGACTGATGGAGGTGGAATCACTGCTTTGATCCCTGCTCCTCTCCAGCTGCTTTGCCTTCCTTTGCCAGCAAGGACCAGAGGTGCTCCCAAAGCAATAATCCCACGGCTTTCTTTCCTTCCTAACAGCACCAAAATGCTCATCTGACATTTAGTGCTCTCTTCCTACAAACTGCTGGGTTTTTAGGTTTGACAGAAATCTCACCAGGCTCTGATTTCAGATATTTTTCTGCCCCATTTGCTCCTTGCAATGGTGATCAAATACAGAAAGTTCTTTACTTGGGAAGATAAATGCATTTATGCACTTAACTCCTTCAGTGTGAAAGGAGGAAATGCACAAAGTGCTGGAGAAAGTGAATGATTACCCTCCATGAATTAATTTACATTAAAAGAATAGTGATTAGGGAAGAACAGTGATCTCGGTGACCCCAAGACTTGCAGCTCCAGGGTCTTGCTCCCACCATGGCTGAAGCCAAGCAGGTGAGGGTTCCAGGGATGGAGCTGGGCAGGTGGCACCTCTCACATCTGCTTTTCCTCCACCCTGTGCAGGGCCAGCTCTTGGCCTCGATGGTCTGTGGATTTCTTCCAGCTGTTATAGATACATTTTATATTGTTG
>NC_031774.1:61691857-61693138 GCF_001522545.3 Parus major | reverse complement strand
AACATACATGTATTATAGCACTATTTCTGAGTTTCATCAATAACAGAAATAAAGAAAACTGTATTATTACAGCTAAATTTTCTAATCTTATCCATATAATATTCATTCTAATACTTGTGAAAAGCCAATAATATGATATGAATTTATAAGAAGAGGATGGCAGGGAACAAGCCCAGGGCAGCAGGGCCAGGGCTGCTCCCAGGCACAGCCAGACCCTGGGCAGGGCAGAGGCTGCAGCGGGGAAGGGAAGGGCAGGATGATCTATTCCCCTCTGACTGTGATAATGAAACACTTTCTATTCCCTCTGTGACTGGGAGGATGTTAAAGAGCAACTGGTGCCCGTTTCTGCAGCAGCAGGACCACACACTTTGTGTCTGAGCTCATTAAAAAAGGGCCAGGGAGCTCCGGGGGCTGCAGACCTCGTGGGCTTGTTTGGCTGCTGTCCCCAACAAATCATGGATCACTGGGAAAGGCTGTGGGAACAGATAAGTGATGGCACAGCAGTGTTTGAAAAGGCAATGGGGTGTCCTGCAGTGCCAGAGTCTGGAGTGAGGGATGGAAACCATTGGGGAGAGCTGAAACAGGACTGACTGAGCTGAAACAGGACTGACTGAGCTGAAACAGGACTGACTGAGCTAAAACAGGGTTAACTGAGCTGAAACAGGGTTAACTGAGCTGAAACAGGACTGACTGAGCTGAAACAGGACTGACTGAGCTAAAACAGGACTGACTGAGCTGAAACAGGACTGACTGAGCTGAAACAGGACTGACTGAGCTAAAACAGGGTTAACTGAGCTAAAACAGGGTTAACTGAGCTAAAATAGGGTGAACTGAGCTAAAACAGGACTGACTGAGCTAAAACAGGGTTAACTGAGCTGAAACAGGACTGACTGAGCTGAAACAGGACTGACTGAGCTGAAACAGGGTTAACTGAGCTAAAACAGGACTGACTGAGCTGGAACAGGATTGACTGAGCTAAAACAGGGTTAACTGAGCTAAAACAGGGTTAACTGAGCTAAAACAGGGTTAACTGAGCTAGAACTGGGTTAACTGAGCTAGAACAGGATTAACTGAGCTGAAATAGGGTTAACTGAGCTGAAATAGGGTGAGCTGAGCTCAAACAGGGTTAACTGAGCTAGAACAGGGTTAACTGAGCTAAAACAGGGTTAACTGAGCTGAAACAGGACTGACTGAGCTAAAACAGGGTTAACTGAGCTGAAATAGGGTGAGCTGAGCTCAAACAGGGTTAACTGAGCTAGAACAGGGTTAACTGAACTGAAA
>NC_031774.1:61690580-61691696 GCF_001522545.3 Parus major | reverse complement strand
CCTGGAGAGAGCCCAGAGGAGCCACAGAGCTGCTCCAGGGCTGGAGCCAGGCTGGGAGAAGGAGAGGAGAAGGATCTCCAGAAGGAGAAGGAGAGCCAGGCTCTCACCTGGAGAGGAGAAGGATCCAGGGAGAGCTGGGAATGCTCACCTGGAGAGGAGAAGGATCCAGGGAGAGCTGGGAATGCTCACCTGGAGAGGAGAAGGATCCAGGGAGAGCTCAGAGCCCCTTGCAGGGCCTGAAGGGGCTCCAGGAGAGCTGGAGAGGGGCTGGGGACAAGGGATGGAGGGACAGGAGCCAGGGAATGGCTCCCAGTGCCAGAGGGCAGGGATGGATGGGAGACTGGGAATTGTTCCCTGTGAAGGTGGGGAGGCCCTGGCACAGGTGACCTGTGCTTCAGGACTTTGCCTTTTCAGAAATCACTTCAAGCCCTGCACAGGCAGAGTATGAAGACACCAAAAGGGGGAACAGCTCTGACCCTCAATCCCAGACCAGCAGGGAATCAGCTCCTCCCTCTCAGGCTGGGCTTTTCACTCACATTTCACTCACATTTCCTAGCACGCTTCAGGAAATTCACATTTCTTTGTAAACCTCTTAAAAAGGCTTCCTGGGGTTGTTTGAGTTGAACTTTGTGTTGACCAGAAATAGCCAGGTGCTTCAAAGGGCAGCCCCTGCCTTGTTGCAGAGCTCCGTGGGATCTTTTGTATTCTGTGCCAAGAAAAGGGTTTTGGAAAGGTTTTCTGAGTCAAAGGTAATGATCTCTCAAGGTCTTGGCAAAGGAGCGAGGAATTTTTAAGCTGGTGAAAAGAGTGAACAGAAATAAACCCATCAAATAATGTATTAAAAAAAGCTTAAGTGAAATGGGGCTGCTTAAATGTTTAAATGCAAAGGGTGTGGAGTTAAATAATCCTTAATGTCCCTTCAAGGTCTTTAAGGTCCTTTCCAACCCGAGCCATTCCGGGATCCTTTGCAGCAGCTCCTGTGTCCCCTCCCTCTGTTCCCAGTGCCTGGGGCTCTCCTGGCCCTGCTCTGCCACATTCCAGACCTGGCAGGAACAGAGAATTCCCTGGAGGCAGAGCCAGCCAGGGCCTCTGGGGACATCTGAGGGACTGCTGGGT
>NC_031774.1:61686742-61688145 GCF_001522545.3 Parus major | reverse complement strand
ACTGTCCCAATGTCCAGCCCCAATGTCCAGCCTGGCCTTGGGCACTGCCAGGGATCCAGGGGCAGCCACAGCTGCTCTGGCAATTCCAGCCCAGCCAGCAATTCCCAATTCCCAATCTCCCACCCATCCCTGCCCTCTGGCACTGGGAGCCCTTCCCTGGCTCCTGTCCCTCCAGGGCCCTGGAAAAGCTCAGCTCTAATAAAAGACTTTGCCATCAGCACCCAGACGTGCTCGGGGACACTGGAAGCCATCTGTCGCTTTTGCAGGAGTGTGTGCACATGACAAAGGAGATTTCTCCCAGTTTATTTCCAGATCTAATAATTCTGCGCTTAAAAACCTGGTCTATTCCGAATTTTACGTTCCACAACCACTGACAGTGACCTGAAACAGCAGAAAAACATCTCAGCTTTGGCTGAACCCCATGAACTCTCACCAAACCCACCCTGGGCTGTCTGGGGTACCCCCAACAACCTGACCACGGACCCCCTGCCCCCAGCCAGGCTCTGTCTGAGCCACCATCGTCCCATCCTTTCCCTCCTCCTCCTCCTCCTCCTCCTCCTCCTCCCCTTCCCTGCACGCTCGGGAGCAGCATCCTCCCTGCAGCCCGGCAGTGCAGGGGAGCACATCCCCGGGCACCGAGCTGCCATTTACTGTCCCCCGCTGCCCTTTGAGGGGGCACAGGAGGGGAGGCAGCTCCGGGGAGGGGGGGTCTCCCCTCCCGGCCCCCCGAGGCAGGAATGAAGCCCCAGGCACACCCTGAAGTGTTTTGTTGTCTTGGCACTTGAGAGCCCAAGTTGCACAAACAACTGACATCAGGCGCTTGCAGCGTTTAAAGGGCTGCGGTAATAGCCACTAAACCCCTGCTGAATTGTACTTAAATGCAAAGGACCTTGACATTTTGTGAATTTAATTTAATACCTTTGTAGAGAGAAGCAATTACAGTTACATCATTATGTGCAATGGCCATGACTCCATGACTGGAGTCTCACTCTAACCAAGCGTGAAAGTATATTATTTGGGAATCCTTGTCTATTGTCAGAGGCTTTTAACCTTCCCTCCTTCCCCCAGCCCTGCACCCCCCGCTGCAAAATGTGAGAGCTGTTCTGTGCCCTGGGCTCTGCAGAGAAGCAGACAGGAAAACCCACAGGAGAAGACTTCAAAGCACCGTGCTGGTGGTGTGGAGAAGAAAGGAACATTTGGGAAAGGGCAGGAATGTTTCTTACCCTATACAGAGATTTTATCCTGAATTGGAGTCTCAGGGAATGAGTTTGTAATGGAGAGTGGGTTTAGATGGGAGATTGGGAATTGGGAATTGGGAACTGGGAATTGGGAATTGGGAATTGGGAACTGGGAATTGGGAATTGGGAATTGGGAATTGAGAATTGGGAGTTGGGAATTGGGAA
>NC_031774.1:61683143-61684410 GCF_001522545.3 Parus major | reverse complement strand
CAGGCTGGGACAGGAGCTGGGACACGGCCGGGGGAAGCAGGGGGACAGTCGGGAAACACTCGGTCAGTGCTGGCAGCAGGAACAAAGAGTGCCCAGGATAATGAGGAGCAGGGTTTGTTCTCCTGCTGGAGCTGCACTGCAGCTTGTGGGGTTTTTTTTGGCTTGTTACAGAAAAAGATTAAATACAGCAGTAATCAGAGAATACAGTGGAAGCAATTGTGAGCTGGAAAAATAAGAGAAAAGAAAAAGAGGGAAAGAGATATGATGAGAATAATAACTGAAAAGAACACAAGCAGCTAAGTAGGCAGCAAATTGGGAGATAATTGTATCATTTAAATAAGGATGGCAAAAAAAGTTCAGTAATTGGTGTAAAGGTTCATGTGAGGTTGTTGTGCTCTCTGCAGCCCCAAAAAGAAATCAAATGCTTCACTGGGATAGGAAGAGTTTCCAAAGGTCTCCTAAATTTGTGTGTGGGATCGTGATCCGCTGCAACCTTGAGGTTACTGAAACTCCCTCTCCCAGTTTTTTACTTGTAATCATTGAATCCCAGAATAGTTTGGGTTGGAAAGGGACCTTAAATCCCATTCCCAGCCCTGCCCTGGCAGGGACAGCTCCCACTGTCCCAATGTCCAGCCTGGCCTTGGGCACTGCCAGGGATCCAGGGTTGTGCTCTGGGTGTCTGTGCCAGCCCTGCCCCTCTCCCAGCCACTTCCTTCACTCACTGAGCAGTGAAAAGCTCTTTATCACATTTTCCCACGATTTGTAACAATTGCATGAAAAATCTGCGCTGTCTCGATGTGTGATTGCAGCTCATCAAGGTGTCCTGCTGTGCAGGTCGGAATTCATCAGGACAGGCTTTGCTCACCCTCCAGAGCCAAGGCTGGGGCAGGGGGCAGAGCCCGGGGTCGCTGCTGAGGGATGGACACGGCAGGATGGAGGAGCTGTCGCTCTGTCCTGCAGCCTGCCTCACTCTGCACACTGTTCTGACAGGACCTGCAGTGTGAGTGTCCCCTGGGCTGGGACACAGCTCGGCCTGGCTGTCCCCTGTTTGTCCCCTGGGCTGGTACACAGCTCAGCCTGTTTGTCCCCTGGGCTGGGACACAGCTCAGCCTGTTTGTCCCCTGGGCTGGGACACAGCTCAGCCTGTTTGTCCCCTGGCTGTCCCCTGTCTGTCCCCTGTTTGTCCCCTGGGCTGGGACACAGCTCGGCCTGTTTGTCCCCTGGGCTGGGACACAGCTCGGCCTGGCTGTCCCCTGTCTGTCCCCTG
>NC_031774.1:61677276-61678235 GCF_001522545.3 Parus major | reverse complement strand
AGGGGGGCTCGGGCAGGGCTGGGACAGAGTGGTTCCTGCACCGGTGTGTAGCGGTGGGCACTGGGCAGACACGGCTGGACAGCCCACCCTGGCCCTGGGCTCATCCCCACTGGGGGGCTCCAGCCTCTCCCCGGTACATCTCCGGGGTGGGGGCGCCCTGGGATGGAGGGATGTGCAGGGTGAAGGGATACTCTGGGATGCAAGGATACTTTTTTTCTTCTTAAAATCTAATTTAAATCTCCTTCCCCTTTGTCCTGGCATGCCAGGCCCTTGTCCCAGGTCCCTGTGCCCACGGGCACTGCCCAGCCCCTGCCCTGCCGTGCTCAGGGGCTGTGGGGCAGAGCCAAGGACACCTCACTGGAGCACCCCCAGCCCTCAGGACCTGCACTGCAGCATCCCAGGACCCTTCCACTCCAAAAGCAGCTTTTGCTGGTCCCCACGGCTCGCAGTGAAGATGGACTGCGGTGGTTTTTTGGACTGCAGTGGTTTTTTGGACTGCAGTGGTTTTTTGGACTGCAGCCTCCCCCAGACTGTTTATTGTTGACTGTGCCGCTTCCAAATGGTGATGGGCTTGAATTTAGGGGAACAAGATGGTCCTGCCAGATGCAGGCGGTGGCTCCTGGCAGCTGGAAGCTGAGCAGCTGAAAGGAAAAGCGTTTGCTGGGAGCCTTGGCAGCGGCTCAGGCTCTAAAAGCCCACCAGTGCTGCTGGCTGATGCTTTACAGCATCCACGGATCACCAGGCTCCGGAATGGGAAGAGGAGAGGAATTTGGAAAGCGGTGGCACAGCCCCGGTGCTGTGTCCCCGATGGCCTCTCTGGAGTGTGGGGACAAGAGCTGGTCTGGCTTTGGGCACCGCTGCGGGCACGGGCAGGACAGAGCTGCCAGGGGCTGCCCTGGGGGCTGGGGACAATATTTCAGCCTGTCCTCACTGCTGTGGAGAGGCTGCTGGGCCAGCAG
>NC_031774.1:61673367-61675736 GCF_001522545.3 Parus major | reverse complement strand
ATTTCTCATTCATTTTAATATTTGTGAAAAATATGATCTGTATCCATAACAGGCTGCAGAAGCTGTGGGGTGGAGCTGGAGCAGGTCAGGGGAGCTCAGCTGCCTGGGAGAGTCTGGAGCAGGGAAATCAATGCTGCCCAGGCTGTAATTAAAGGTGCTTAAGGCCCATTAGCAGAGCTTGTAAAAATGCTCTTTAATCCAGTTTAATAAATGGGAATCCTGGTTTAATTGCTTTATGAAAATGATGTGTGGGCTGCTTTCCATAGGTGGGATTGGTGTTGCTGTGATGTGAGCCAGGGATATCCAGGTTCCAGCCCCAGGCTGGGGTAGCAGGAGCTCTGCTGGCTGTGACAGTGACACCCTCTCTGTCACCAGCTGCAATCCCTGCCCCAGGACCTGCTGCAGGAGCCAGGCACCGGCTGTTGTGGTGATCTCCTCTCTGGAAACATTGCAGGATGGTGTGGGAGCTCTAATCCCTGCTCAGGGTGGGGCTGAGGGCTTCTCCCAGCTCTGCCAGGACAGCCTGGGCGAGGAGGAGCTCCTGCTGTTCCTCCCGAGGAGGGGATGGGGATGAGAGGAGCTTTCAGGTCCCTTCCAACCCAACCCTCTCTGTACTCTGAATTTCCCTTCCCTGCCAGGGGAGCTGACAGCTCTGTGCAGAGGGGTTTGGGAACACACTTGGTGTTTGTACAGGGCTGGCTCTGGCCCTGGGGCTCTCCCAGCTGTCCTGGAGTGCCACAGAACAAGCAAAGCCTCTCCTTTTCCTTGCTGAACTCCCAGAGCTGGCTCCTGCTCTGCCACGGTGTCCAGAGAGCCAGGAGTGCAGAGGAAGCAGGATGGGGCAGGGATCAGGCTGCTGCCAACTCCTCCAGAATTAAATATCCTCAGCAGGCAGCCCTGGGCACTGCTGGGCACTTCCAGAACAATCCCAGGCCAAACAGCAAGGAATGTGCTTGGAAATCCCTTTTCTGTGTTTTTGCAAGGGTGTGGATAGGCCAAGGGGACGTGGCCTTCAGGGGAGGGCAGGGATGGGTGGGAGATTGGGAATTGGGAATTGCTGGCTGGGCTGGAATTGCCAGAGCAGCTGTGGCTGCCCCTGGATCCCTGGCAGTGCCCAAGGCCAGGCTGGACATTGGGGCTGGACATTGGGGCTGGACATTGGGGCTGGACATTGGGGCTGGACATTGGGACAGTGGGAGCTGTCCCTGCCATGGCTGGGGGGGATTGGGATGAGATTAAAGGTTTTTTGAAGCTGAACCATCCTGGAATTGTGTGACTGGCACAGGGCAGTGCTGGGGGTGTGGAGGGCTGGCAGCACATTCCCATGGGACAGGGAGAGGTCAGAGCATCCCTCAGCACAGCCTGGGATGAACAGAACCCTGAGTGCTGCCTCTGGCACAGCCTGGCCCCAGCTCTGGGGCACTGTCACATCTCCAGGACACCAGCAGTGCTGGCATCCTCCAGGGGCTTTTCTTCCTATTTTCATCTCCCTTTTACCTGAAGCCTTGCACTGAGCCCACCTCAGCTCCTGGACTCCAGTTCTTCTCCCTGCTGTGTTTTTACTTTCTCTGCCTTCTCCCCACGGGGCAGTGCACGACGAGCTGTGGGTGAAAAGCCCCTTCCATGAGGTGCTGATTCAAGACAAAGCCTCATTTCCTTCTTCAGGGCCCATTTTTCCTTTCATAAAATGCCTTTCCAAGCTGTTTCTTGCTGTGTTTGTTTTCTCCCAGTGCCATATGGCTCGGTGGCTGCTGGCAGGGCTATAAATAATGCAGCAGCAGGAGGTGACACAAAGCAGGGCCTGGCGAGTGGGAGACTCCTCTGAGCAGCAGCAGCACCGTGACAAAGCAGAAAGAGACGGGAAAATGGGAATTCTTTGGTGTCTCAGAGCTGGGATTCAGCCTGGGCTGTGCAGGAGTGGTTTGGGGAGTGCTGCTGCAATAGGAAACTTTATTGATGACAAATTTCGAGTCATGGGATGGTTTTGATGGGAAGGGATTTCGAGCCCAGCCAGTCCCACCCCTGCCATGGGCAGGGACACCTCTCACCCTCTGCCAGGGCCTGGCCACTGTCCCAGGGGGGAAAGAATCCCTTCTGTGTCTCTGACCCCAATTTTGCCCCTTTCAGCCCCAAAAGCAGCGCTCAGCTCGGGCTCTGAGCTGGGGATGTCCAGTCCTGACACTGTGCAGCAATGCCAGGTCAGAGCTGGGGATGCTGCAGAGCTTCAGCAGAAATTCAGCAGAAATTCAGCAGAAATTCAGCAGAAATTCAGCAGAAATTCAGCAGAAATTCAGCAGTAATTCAGCAGAAATTCAGCAGTAATTCAGCAGAAATTCAGCAGAAATTCAGCAGAAATTCAGCAGTAATTC
>NC_031774.1:61668287-61669752 GCF_001522545.3 Parus major | reverse complement strand
AGCTCAGTCCTGGTGTCCCAAGGCTGTTCCCCACTCCTGACACAGAGCTGTGAGCACACAGAGCCAGCCAGGGCTCCAGGACCTGTCCCTGCTTCGTGTCCCTTCTGTTGAATTGTTCTGTGTTGGCCAGGGCAGGGCACCCCTTCCTGCTGGGTTTTGTAGGGAGTTTGGTTTGGGTTGGGTTCTTGCAGAGGTTCCAGTGCTGTGGGAAGCTCCCCCTCGTGTCTCTGTCACTTTTGACCTGGAATTGTCCCGTGGGGCAGCTCGGGGTGAGGAGCTGGGCTGTGGCAGGGTTGGATGGGTGGAAGGTCCCTGCTGGGTTCTGAAGCAGGGAACAGCTCCCAGCTGGATTTTGCAGCTCAGCATTTCCCAGTTTTTGCAGCAGCAGCATTTTCCTGGCTGGGAGAGGTTCCCATTCCCACAGCCAGGCCTTGGCTCTGCTCTCTCCCAACTCCAAGGAATCTCATTTAGTGATGCAGCTTCTGCAAACCCTATGATTTTCCTTGTCAAAACAATGTGTACAAGTGTGGGATTCTGACATTAGGACTTTCAGGCTAAATTTTGATTGGGTAAATTTAAAAATACTGTCATTTATCAAGCACTTCTCCTCAGTTGTGAAGGCAGTGAGAAATAATGATTGATACAGGGCTGGGAACTTCTCCTTCAATCTTCTCTGGCCTGTCATTAAAAAAATATTGCAGCTCAGTCCATGGCCTGTGCATTTGTCTTCCGTGAAATTTTGCAAGGTCAAAGGATTGTCAACAGAACATCAATATCCACAATGTATTATCCTGTATCTTGAGAACAAGTGCAGAAATAACAAGTTTGCTGCCAGCCTGGTAATACCAACTTACATCAGTCATTTATCAGGAGCTGGAATTGATAAAGAAGAAAATCTCTTTGCCAGGGCTGTTGTTTTCTTGGATTTTTCAGGTTGGTTTGTTGTGTTTTAGGGCTTTCAGCAATTCCTGCCTGGCTACAGCTGCTGCCAGTGGGAGGTTTGGAAATGCTAAGTTTTAGTTTATAAACATCTAAGCCAGTTTTGCTTTAGGGTGCAGCAGGGAGTGTTTTCTGGGGTCATTAATTTTTGTCTGGAGTGTGATGTGTCGGTGTCTTCGTTCCCTGGGGTTCCTGATTCACAGCCCCAGGGATCACCTGCAGAGTCTGCTGCCAATTAACACCAGCCCTTTGTGCCCCAATTAATCTGGGTAATTCTGATCAGGAGCAGTTGGCTGGAGAGCCCCAGGCAGGGGAGTTTGTGCAGCCCTCAAACCCCTCCTGGAGGGGCTCTGGGACTGAGCTCTGGGTTCAGGTGCTTTTGGAAAATCCTGGGATGGTTTGGGTTAAAAGGACCTCAAACCCCACCCTGTGCCCCCCCTGCCATGGCAGGGACAGCTCCCACTGTGTGGGACACCCCAGGGATGGGGAAACTGCAGCAGGGAAACAATTTCTTCCCAATATCTGA
>NC_031774.1:61664493-61666622 GCF_001522545.3 Parus major | reverse complement strand
TCTTTTTCAGTCTTTGGGTTACACAAACAAAAGCAGTTTTTGTTTTAATGCTATGTCATAGCTTAACATACATGTATTATAGCACTATTTCTGAGTTTCATCAATAACAGAAATAAAGAAAACTATATTAATACAACAAGATTTCTCATTCATTTTAATATTTGTGAAAAATATGATCTGTATCCATAACAGGCTGCAGAAGCTGTGGGGTGGAGCTGGAGCAGGTCAGGGGAGCTCAGCTGCCTGGGAGAGTCTGGAGCAGGGAAATCAATGCTGCCCAGGCTGTAATTAAAGGTGCTTAAGGCCCATTAGCAGAGCTTGTAAAAATGCTCTTTAATCCAGTTTAATAAATGGGAATCCTGGTTTAATTGCTTTATGAAAATGATGTGTGGGCTGCTTTCCATAGGTGGGATTGGTGTTGCTGTGATGTGAGCCAGGGATATCCAGGTTCCAGCCCCAGGCTGGGGTAGCAGGAGCTCTGCTGGCTGTGACAGTGACACCCTCTCTGTCACCAGCTGCAATCCCTGCCCCAGGACCTGCTGCAGGAGCCAGGCACCGGCTGTTGTGGTGATCTCCTCTCTGGAAACATTGCAGGATGGTGTGGGAGCTCTAATCCCTGCTCAGGGTGGGGCTGAGGGCTTCTCCCAGCTCTGCCAGGACAGCCTGGGCGAGGAGGAGCTCCTGCTGTTCCTCCCGAGGAGGGGATGGGGATGAGAGGAGCTTTCAGGTCCCTTCCAACCCAACCCTCTCTGTACTCTGAATTTCCCTTCCCTGCCAGGGGAGCTGACAGCTCTGTGCAGAGGGGTTTGGGAACACACTTGGTGTTTGTACAGGGCTGGCTCTGGCCCTGGGGCTCTCCCAGCTGTCCTGGAGTGCCACAGAACAAGCAAAGCCTCTCCTTTTCCTTGCTGAACTCCCAGAGCTGGCTCCTGCTCTGCCACGGTGTCCAGAGAGCCAGGAGTGCAGAGGAAGCAGGATGGGGCAGGGATCAGGCTGCTGCCAACTCCTCCAGAATTAAATATCCTCAGCAGGCAGCCCTGGGCACTGCTGGGCACTTCCAGAACAATCCCAGGCCAAACAGCAAGGAATGTGCTTGGAAATCCCTTTTCTGTGTTTTTGCAAGGGTGTGGATAGGCCAAGGGGACGTGGCCTTCAGGGGAGGGCAGGGATGGGTGGGAGATTGGGAATTGGGAATTGCTGGCTGGGCTGGAATTGCCAGAGCAGCTGTGGCTGCCCCTGGATCCCTGGCAGTGCCCAAGGCCAGGCTGGACATTGGGGCTGGACATTGGGACAGTGGGAGCTGTCCCTGCCATGGAATGAGGGGCTGGGATGGGATTTCAGGTCCCTTTGAACCCAAACCATTCTGGGATTTGATGTTTCTAATTCCAAATGCAGGGGAGGGTTTTGTGTAGCCCAGCACAGTAACAGAGGGATTGTCCCAGCCCAGGGTGGGGACTCAAACCCACCTTGGGGTGTCCTTGCCCCATTTCAGGGGAGCTCCTCTGGGAAAAGAAACAGCAAAGAAGGAAATCCCCAGATGTCTGTGGTGTCCAGCTGCTTTTGGGGACCGGGATGGGCTGAAACAAGGAGAGGTCTCTGTTAGGAGCAGTAGGAGATTGGAGCTGACCCTGCTGGGAGTCACTGCAGGGACCAGTTAAACTCAGGACTTGGCATCTGGAAATCAGAGCAGGAGCTGCTGGCAGCTGCACCTCTGCTGGGCAGCCCTGGAGGTGCTGGGATGCTTCCCCTGGGTTTCTCATTTGGTTTTTTTGGTTAAACTTCCAGATCTGCAGAGCTTGGGAAGGGAGGGGAGAGCTCCCCCAGCCCCTGGGAGTTCTGGGCTTGGTGATCTCGGTCAGAACTCAGTGAGAATCCTGATTCACCCTGGGCTGGAGCAAACTACAGCTCACTGGTCTTGGGGGTCCTGGAACCATCTCTGGCATTGAGGAGAAAGTAAAGTTTATAAAAACAAAGGAGAAATGTGAAGATGATGAGGACAAAACGATTGAGTGACCATTGATAATAATTCTCACTTCTGCTCTCTTTCAGCTCCTTGCCAAGCCCCGGCTGTTCTGTCCCCAGGTGCTTTTCCCCTGCCAGGCTCCCATTCCAGCAGTGAAGTGCAGCAG
>NC_031774.1:61661845-61663778 GCF_001522545.3 Parus major | reverse complement strand
CATAACATTCATTTTAATATTTGCAAAAAGCCACCAATATAAAATGTATCTATAACACCGTGCAGCCTGCACTCTTTATTTATTAAAGATATCTTTATCTTTAACCCTTCAGGCTGGGCAGCTCCCACTGCCTTTGCTGTGAGCATCTGTCAGTGCCAGAGCTGTAAAATCCCCTTTTCCCAGCTCTGTCTGAGCTGTGTGGATCCATTCTGGATGGAAACCTGCCCGTGTTCAGCTCCTCTGAAGCTGCTGTTTTCCCTTTCCCCTGGACATTAAGACAGAGTCATTCTAGCATCCTTAAGCTTGATCTCTTTTAATCCTTCTGCTTCTTGTGTTTATCTGCCTCGTGTTTAACCTGCTCTGTGCTTAGAGGGGCAGAGCAGCCCATGTTAGAGACAGCTCTGCTGCTGTGGGCAGAGGAATTTCAGCTCTAAAAAACCCAAACATAAAAATTCCCCATCCAGCTGCTCTGGGGCTGTGGTTTGTTCTAAAGCTCAGCCTGCACCTCCCAGCATTTCCAGATTCCTGGCTGACAAAAATCCCTGGAATCAGATGCTTTTACAGATCCCTGCCATTTATTGTTCCCACTGACTCCAAAAGCCTCAGCCAGGCACGGTGAGGTGTGAAACATCTCCTCCCCCACACAGAACTGCCTCTGATGGTTAAAAGTGTGAGAAGAAAATCCGGGCCAGTGGCAATGACATGAGCTTTAAGGTTCCTTCTGACACAATCATTCCATGATTCTAAAAACCTCCTGCTAAGGCCAATGCAACACCTCTGGTGATCTGTATGGAGAGATGAAAAATCCCAAACAAAAACCCCTCAGCAGAAATGAGAAGGAAGAAATCAGATTTTCTGCACAGTTGTTGCAGCCAATTTTCTTTTCTGTGTGAGTCCCAAGCTGTTTTGGGCTGCTCTGAGCTGTGGTTCCCTGTGCTGGGCCACGTCCAGGAGCTTCTCCTGCTCCCCAGGTGCCTGCTGGACACAGGATTGCTTTGTGGGTGTAACCATGGAATTATTAATGCTGGAAACATCTGTAAGATTGAGTCCAGCTGTCCCCCAGGACTGCCACTGACCCCTGTCCCCGAGTGCCACATCCACATGGCTTTAAATCCCTGCAGGGATGGGGACTCCAGCCCTGCCCTGGCCAGCCTGGCCAGCCCTTTCTGTGATGGAATTTTCCCAATATCCATCCTTCCCTTCCCCTGGCACACCTTGAGGCTGTTTCCTTTGGGGGGTGTTTGTTGGCTGCAGAGGAGAGCCCAATCCTGTGCTTCATCCTGCAGGGAGAGGAGAGGAAAGGGCAGAAATCCCTGGGGACCCTCTGGGCCAGCAGAATCCCCCTCAAACCCTTCCCACCTCCTCCTTCCCCTCCCAGCTCCTTTCCTGGCTGCAGGCACTGGCAGTCCTGGCCTGGGGTGGAGCTCCCCAGTTCTGGAGTTGGGAGAAAAGGACAATTCCCTTTCCCAGCTGCTCTCCTGTTGCAGTCCACAACCTCAGGATCTCGTCCAGGGAGCTGCAGGGGTCTGGGGAGCAGCATGGAACACCAGCCAGAGGGGTTCTGTCCATGGATCCATTTATTCAGCACGGGAACAGCTCAGATCCAGAGCAGAGAGCCCCAAACAGGGGCAGGGCAGGGGTTTTTGAGGGACAGAACCCCCGAGGGTTTCCACCTTTGAGGGTGGAGTTCAGGGTGAGGGAGCACTGGAAACACAACAAGGGAGAAACCCCAGGGACCCAAACCCCATCAGAACCCCTGGGCCACCCTTCACAAGGGGTTTGGGGTGGGACAGTGCTTGTCTGAAAGTGACTCTGCCTGCCTGAGGCACAGCACAACACTTCCTTTGGGGCTGCTCTGCTTCTGCTCTGCTTCTGGACTGGTTATGAACGGGTTCTGGATGGGTTCTGGACTGGTTCTGGATGGGTTCTGGAT
>NC_031774.1:61658689-61659604 GCF_001522545.3 Parus major | reverse complement strand
AAACACTGACACAGAAACACTGACACAGCTGTGGATCCACACCCCTCTGGAGAGGCAGCTCCAGGAGAGCTCCCATTAAAACAACAATAAAAGGCATTGCTGAGGGATTGCCCCATCCCTAGAGGTGTTCCAGGACACCAGCTCTGCCTCAGTCCTGTGCTGGGGACCCCTGGAATGCTCTGGGGACCCCTGGGAATGTTCTGGGGACTCCTGGATTGTTCTGGAGACCCCTGGAATGCTCTGGGGACCCCTGGAATGTTTTGGGACCCCTGGAATGCTCTGGGGACCCCTGGAATGCTCTGAGGACCCCTGGAATGCTTTGGGGACCCCTGGGAATGTTCTGGGGACCCCTGGGAATGTTCTGGGGACCCCTGGGAGTGTTCTGGAGACCCCTGGAAATGTTCTGAGGACCCCTGGAATATTTCTGGGGACCCCTGGAATGCTCTGGGGACCCCTGGGAATGCTCTGGGGATCCCTGTGAATGTTCTGGGGACCCCTGGATTGTTCTGGGGATCCCTGGAATGTTTCTGGGGAGCCCTGGGATTGTGCTGGGGACCCCTGGAATGCTCCGGGGACCCCTGGAAATGTTTCTGGGGACCCCTGGAATGCTCTGGGGACCCCTGGAATGTACTGGGGACCCCTGGAATGCTCTGGGGACCCCTGGAATGCTCTGGGGACCCCTGGAATGTTCTGGGGACCCCTGGATTGTGCTGGGCAGGAGGAGCCATGGCTGCTCCTGGCTTTGCTGGGGAGGGAATCCCACTGTTACTTAGGGAATAAATAAATGTTATTTTGTGCTTGCTGACACATCTGGAGCAGCACCTGGGCATCTGTGGGGGGTTTAAATCAGGGTGTGTTGGGGTTTAAATCAGCTGTGCCTGCTGCAGGGGATGGATCCTTCAGTGGATCCTTCAG
>NC_031774.1:61655336-61656544 GCF_001522545.3 Parus major | reverse complement strand
GGTAAAGGGAATGTCCCCTGGATAAAGGGAATGTCCCCTGTCCCCAGTCTTGTTCCCAGGCTCTGGGATCCTCCCTGGCCGTGCTGCAGGGCAGAGCTGGCCCATCCCTCGGGCCCAGGGAAGGTTCTGGATGCAGGCAGCTGCAGCAGGGCTGGGATCAGTCACTGCAGATGCTGTTCCAAAGGGACTGAGGGGGTTTGTGCCCAGGCTGGGGGACCCTGCAGCTCTGTCCATCGGTGACAGCTGTGCATGGCATGGCACCGTGGTGACACAAAGGTGGCAGGAGCAGAGCAGGCAGCTGGCACCCAAACAAGGGGACTGGGGCAGCCCTGCAGAAACCAGAGGAATTCACCTTCCCCTTGCAGTGTGCAGAGGGTGCTGCAGCTCAGGGGAGCCAGGGGTGTGTCCCTGTGTGTTCTGTTTGACAAATCCCATCCTGATTCTCGGGATCTTCCTTTGCTCCTGGCCCCTGGCTGATGTTTGGTTCTGTGATCCTCTCATCCCTTTGATTCTGTGCTGAATCCAGAGGGGTTCAGAGCCACGGCTGCTGCAGCTCTGGGGATGGCAGCAGAGGTGACAGGGAATGATTTCAGCTCAGAATTCCTTCTGCAGGGATTGCTCAGTGTTCAGGTTTTACTGTAACCCCTGCAGGCTGTGAAGGAGCACCAAAGGCAAACACTGCTCTTTTCTGGGTTGGGATTGTGGGTGTCTCCTGTTTGGTTCTTGTCCCATCTGCAGACAATGTCCCTGCATCCCTGGCACTGCCCCAGGCCAGGCTGGAGCACCTGGGCTGGGTGGGATTTCAGCTCCTTTTCAACCCAAACCAGTCTGGAATTTTAATTTTCTCTGTGCTCCTGAGTTACTGCCCTTTATTCCAAGTGTCAGGATCTGTTTTTCTCTGACTCTGGGATCCTCAGCCGTGGATGGAGACCCGGAGTGTGTGATCCCTGCCGATGGCAGCCGGGTCCCAGCTGGGCTGTGATCCCTGCACCAGGAATGGGAGCGATCCCAGCAGCAAAGGGAGCCCAGGGAGCGCCTGGACAGCGCTGCCAGGGGTGCCCAGGCTGGGATTGCTGGGGGGTCTGGGCTGGGACAGGGGCTGGGATGATCCCTGGGGGTCCCAGCTCAGGATATTCTGGGATTCTGTGATCCTGTGTGTCCTTCCCACTCAGGATATTCCTGATTCTGTGATCCTGTGTGTCCTTTCC
>NC_031774.1:61648161-61651571 GCF_001522545.3 Parus major | reverse complement strand
TGGGATGGGATTGGGATGGGATTGGGATGGGATTGGGATGATCCCAAAGGTCCCTTCCAGCCCAACCCTTTGGTGATTCCCAGGGCTGAGGGATGATGAGCAGCAGCTCCCTGGAAAGGAGAGCCCCTTTCCCAGGAATGCCCTTCCCATGAACTCCTTCCCCTCCCAGGGATTATTTTCCACAGCAAAGCTGCTTTCAATAATGGCTGCACCTTCCCAAACTTTGCCTTTCCCAATCCTCTCAGTCTCAGTGCCAGCACCGCCTTCCTGCTGCGAACAATCGGATTTCTGGCAGCAGTTTCTCATTTCTATTGAAGACAACCTTTAAAATGATATTTTTCTAATTTGTTTGCTCACAGGGTGCACTTTGAGTAAAGGTTTTTGCAGCAGATCCAACGCTTACCTTTTATTCCTAGGAATTCTGGCTAGAAATTCAAAAGTGGTAGAAGGAACATTTCTCAGTGCTCTTAGAATCATGGAATATTTTGGGTTGCAAAGGGCTTTTTAAGGCCATCCCCTTGCCACGGGCAGGGATGGTTTTTATGAGATTCACACTGAATCGTGTTAGTGAAATAACTTTTCCTTATTTTCCATTCCTGCCATTCTGTTGTCTCCTGCAAATCTGATCAGCAGTGATTTTGTGTTTTCCTCCCAGACCCTGATTAAATCTCTCAGCAGCCTGGAGCTGCCCATCAATTCCTGCAGGGCTGGGATTGCTCTGGGCTCCCAGCCGGAGCCCAATCACCGGGACGGCGCTAATTGTTTAAAGACAGGGCTATTGATTGGGTATTTTTCTACTTTCTTAGTTAAGGAACTGCGTGGTTTGAGTGAAATCCTGAGCAGGCGATGTCGGAGTCGTTTTCCCGTCACCAGGAGGGGTGACCCCCATCCAGCAGGGGGTTGGGTGCATTATTTGTGCTTCAGGATAAATAATTCCATTCCCGGGGAATGGCAGCTGTTCCTTCATTCGGGATCATTATTTACCTCTATTTTCACCCTTCCCATTACTTCAATCCATTTTTCTCAGATCACCAATGAACTATATTTTTTAGTCAATCCTTTTCCCGTCCTGTTCAAAATACTGATGGACTTTTCCTTCCCATCTTTCTGATTTCCCTGGATTCCATTTCCCCACTTATTTCCTGACACTTCTGCTGCCCTTTATTTCCATAGGTGCTGCTGAGCACCTCCCCAGCCCCTGGGGGCCGAGAAGCAGCAAGAGCAGTTAATTCTCCACCTGGCATGAGAACACTTCTCTCCTTTCCAGCACCGAGGAGAAATCCAGAGTAATCCTATTTTTGGTCTGGCTGATAATTGCACTCTTGCTGGCTGCATATTGATGAACAGCGTTTTCAACATCCCTAATGAATTTTTATCAACAAGCACAAGGGGTTGTGTCTGCTGGCAGAGGTTTTTTGGGTGTGTTAGAATTCCTGGATTTATGCAGATTTCCATCCTTTCCTTTCCTGCCTGTGCAGAGTGCAGGGCTGGTGTCGTGGCTGGGAGCATCTTTGGGGCAAAAAAGCTCTTTTTAAGCAGCTTCTGAATTCTTATTCCAGGGTTCATCCCTGGCAGTATCCCAGACCAGGCTGGACATTGGGGATGGGACAGTGGGAGGTGTCCCTGCCATGGATGGGATGGGATGGGATNTATTTTATTTTATTTTATTTTATTTTATTTTATTTTATTTTATTGTATGGTATTGTATTTTATTGTAATTTATTATATTTTATTGTAATTTATTTTATCTTATTTTATCTTATTTTATCTTATTTTATTTATATTTATATTTTAAAAATTATTTTATTTTATTATATTTTATTGTATTTTATTATTTTATTATTTTATTATTTTATTTATTTTATTGTATTGTATTTTATTTTATTTATTTTATTTTTTAAATTTTTAAAATTATTTTATTTTATTTTGTTTTACTTTATTTTACTACATTTTATTTTATTTTATTATATTCTATTTTATTTTATTTTTTATTTTATTTTTAAAATTATTTTATTTTATTTTGTTTTACTTTATTTTACTATATTTTATTTTATTATATTCTATTTTATTTTACTTTTATTTTTTTATTTTATTTTTTTATTATTTTATTTTATTTTATTGTATTTTATTATTTTATTTATTTTATTTTATTGTATTTTATTTAATTTTGTTTTGGGTTATTTTTTATTTTATTTTATTTATTTATTTTATTTTAATTTTATTTTATTTTACTTTATTTTATTTTAATTTAATTTAATTTATTTTATTTATATTTTTTAAAAATTATTTTATTTTATTTTACTTTATTTTATTTTACTTTACTTTATTTTATTTTATTTTATTTTATTTTTTTTTAATATTTTATTTTATTTTATTTTTCAGTGCTGAATTTTCACATTTTCATTTTCAGGGTTTTAATGACTCCAGACAAAGCAGCTTTGCCCAGAAGTGTCACTTTCCATTAGATTTTTTCCTGCTTTATTTTTTTTATGTTGTTTTCCTGCATTCTCTCCTTGCCATCAGGAGCTGGGATGGTGCCTGGAAGGATTCTCTGTATTAAAGCCCTGGTGTCATGTCAGTGAGAGCTCTTTGTTTCCACCAGCCTGTCAGGCTGCTGGGAAATGTTTTATACCTTTATTCTATTTGTGTTTCTGCCTGGCAAATAATTCCTGAGCAGTGGAATTGTGGTGCTGAACATGAGAATCTGATTTCTGGCTTTAAGTTTTTGTTAGTTTGTTTTCCTCTGGATGTTTTGTAGCTCGTAAAGGGGTGAGGAGAAGCACCAGGTGCTTCCCACAGGTCTCTCTTCCAGTCCTTGCTCATTCTGTGACAGATTTGCCTCTAAATTGTTCCATACCCAGAAGGATCACAAGAGAAAATGCTCTTTTAATTTTTTCCCTTATGGAGGATTTAATTCCTAATTACCCCATTTCTTCTGTTCTGGCTGGTTTATGATGTGGGACTTCACTGCCCCATAAAGCACAGAGTGCTCCAGCCAGGACCTGCTCCTGTGTTTGTTTGAAAAACACTTGGACAGGCCGGAAATTCTCATTTTCTCTTCAGTTCCAGCCCTTGCAGACACAACAGAGCAGGAACAGAATCCCAGGATGGTTTGGGCTGGAAAGGACCTCAAATCCCACCCATCCCACCCCTGGATGTGCAGGGACAGCTCCCACTGTCCCAATGTCCAGCCTGGCCTTGGGCACTGCCCATCCAGGGTGGGATTGGGATGGGATGGGATTGGGATGGGACTGGGATGGGATTGGGATGGGACTGGGATGGGACTGGGATGGGATTGGGATGGGATTGGGATTGGGATGGGATTGGGATTGGGCTGGGATGGGATGGGATTGGGATTGGGATGGGATTGGGATGGGATTGGGATGGGACTGGGATGGGATTGGGATGGG
>NC_031774.1:61643690-61645612 GCF_001522545.3 Parus major | reverse complement strand
TGGATTGGCATGGGTTGGGATTTAGGGTCCCTTTTAACCCGTGTGGTTCTCTGTGTTTTTAATCCTCAGCCACCCCTGTCAGGGTGGAGAGAGGAGGTTCAGGAGTCTCCCATTCCCACCCATGTCCCTTTTCCCAGCCCATCCTCAGCCCTCCCTCACCCCCATTCCCGTTCTGCCGCAGAGCGGGGCAGCCGGGCTGGGATTTCCGCTGGGATTCCTGCTGGGAATGCACGACAGGAGAGGGGCTGGAGCAGGGATTGGCGGTGCCTGCCGAGGTGTTTGGAACTCCTTTGAACAGGAATTCCCGAGTGTTCAGCTCTGCCCAGGCCCCCAGCCCTGTCCTGTGCCTGGAGCGGGAGATGCCGGCGGGAGCTGCTGCAGGAATTGGGCAGAGCAAGACATCGAGATTCCCTTTGTTCCACTCCAGCACTCCTCAGAGGCATTGGATGAGTGGATGGACATCACAAACCAATTAAGAACAAGAGATCTCATCTGGCTTTTCACTGACTGAGATGGAGAATTAAAGTCATTTTAGACCTGGTTTGAAGTTCCAGGTTTCCACACCAGGTAGTTTTCAACAATATTTTATATTTTTTTCTAGTAGCAGCTGCAATAGCTCTGGGCTGGGAGCTGCCAGGACACCCCTGGAAGGACCCAGGCCATGGAACTGGGGTGGGGGGAAGAGCCCAGCCCCTGCCTTGCTCCCCCCAGGGCTCCCTGAGCCCCGCCAGCACTTCCAGGGCTGTCCATGGATGGGACAAAGAGCTCATTTCACCTCTCTCTAAAGCTTTGTTCCAAAACTCACCTTTCCAGTGGCCATTTAGCACACCTGAGCCAAGATTTCCTGGAAAGGTGGAGGAGAGGCTGCAGCACAGCCAGGTAATGACACCCATGCTGTAGCTCAGCCACGGGTGAGAAATAACTTTCCAATTCCATGAATTCAAAGTGTTTCTCAACCAGACACCAATCTTGATCTATTACATGGTTTTTGGACTGGTTAAATGTTTTCCAAGAATCCAAATTTGTAGTTTGTGCCTTAAAGTACAGCTGAAAGTTTGGAACACAATTCCAAACCTGAGAACCTGGAAAGAAAAGATTTTGGAGATGGTTTCTGAGCTAAAGGACTCTGATTCTGTGGTTAAATAGTTGTGAGGTTTGTGATCACCTGTGCTCCTGGTAGCCTGAAGCTTCTGGCACAGGACCATAGACTGGGACAGAAAATATGCTTTTAAAATTAATCAGAAATCAAGTAAATGATCCAGCCCCTTCTCTTTTTAAAGCTGCCTCTAAAGGAAAACAAATGAAATGTTTGTAATTGAGGATGTGCTGGAGCCTCTCCCCAGGTAATTTTTGGATGTTGTCGTGTACAGGAGAAATTCGTGTCAGTGCTGATGATAACAGACCTGCAGAGCAGTAAATGGATTTCTGTGCTATTTTCCACCTGAAAGGATGACCCTTAGAATCCAACACCCTGAACAGCGAGATTGTTATTGGAAAAGAGGGATAAGGAGGTGCTTCTGTTGCACAGCAGGAAATGGATGATTTAGGGGAAGCTTTCCAGGGCAGAGCTTCAGCCTGGCTGCCTGAGGAGCTGGGGCAGGCTTTGGGCAGCTGGGAGGTGCCTTTGGCCAGGCTGTGCTGGGGGAGGAGGGAGGGGAGCCCTGTCCTGAGCTCGGGGGTTTGGGGCAGGGAAGCTGGGATGGGAACAGCACAGACAGCAGAGGCACAGAGGTGTGGAACAGGTGGAATTTGGGTGGGTTTGGGTCTCCTCACCTCTTCTGGCACCTCTGTGTTTGGTATAGACCAACCCCTCAGGGCTCCTTGGGTGCCAGAGCATGTCCAGGGCAGGGAATGGAGCTGGGAAGGGGCTGGAGAATTGCTGAGGGAGCTGGGAAGGGGCTGGAGAATTGCTGAGGGAGCTG
>NC_031774.1:61641078-61643206 GCF_001522545.3 Parus major | reverse complement strand
TGTGATTCCCTGGCTCCCCAAGCCCTGCTGACACCCCAGAGCTGCTGCTGCAGCCCCACCAGTCTGTCAGGAGCTGAGAGCCCGGCAGGCCAGAGCCCCTGTGGGCACTCAGAGGTGACAGCTGTGGCTGCTGTGGCTGCAGGAGGTGCCAGGGCCATCCCAGGACACACATTCCGTGTCTCAGTCCCCAGATCTGATCCCCAGAGCTCCCTTCTCTGCAGAGATCAGCCAGAGCCCAGAAGCACCGGGGCTCTGGAGCTGTTCCTCAGGGAATGCCGTGGGAGCTGCTGCTCCAGCCCTCGGGATTTGGGATCCAGCACCACCTGATCTCAGGAAATCTCTGTTCCTGCTCCCTCCTGCCTGTTCAGAGCTCCCTCATTGCAGGGAAAACGAGGAGAGGATGTTTTATTCCACCGGTTCCTGGCTGCAGCAGCTCATCACATACATTAAATAAATATTAAATGGCAGTAATTACTTCGCTCTGACTCAGTATATCAAACATAAAATACTCATCTACACAGAAGCACCTCGGTGTTCCTTCTCTGCCTAATTGATTCATTTACTAAATCCATTAGGAAGAACTTGAAAGGACACTTGGATTGCAGAAGGAAGGAGAATGCCACGGGGAGGGGGGAAGGTGGGAGATTTCACCTCCAATGAAAATTTAAAGCTCCATCCAGGCAGCCAAACCTGACAGTTATTCATGTCAAAACTCACATAATAAAATAATGGAATTGGGCACTAGGAACTCCCAAGGTTTGCCCTTCTGCTATCGCAGCCTGAAAATCAAAATACCCTGGGCAGAGCTCCTTGCTTTAGAGGCTGAAAATGCAGATGTGGGAATGTTGAGCAGTGTCAGCTGTCACAGCCCTGCTGGGATTTCCTCTCTGTCCTGATGTTTTCCTCTGGAGGCCCAGGGAGGAGCAGGAAGCTCACTGCAGCAGGTGTTGGATGTTCATCCCAGAGGTTTTCCTGTGATTTCCTTTGCCAGGGAGCAGGGGCAGGGTGGCAGTGCTGGGCACGTTCTGCTCCTGGGACAGGGTCAGGGACAGGGTCAGGTCTTGGCAGTGGGGCCAGAGCTGGGCTTTGCCTGCTGAGACCCCGGCCTGGCTGCTCCTGCAGGGCAGGGTAGGCTGGGAGCAAAGGCACGAGAGGCAGGGAAGGACCCTCTGGGCTGGGGGGATCCTCTGGGGTCACTCTGGGGGCTCCTGGAACGAAGCAGCTCCTGGTGGCCGGGTTCTCCATCCCAGCTCTCCCCTCCTGCTGCTCCACCTGCCTGAGCCACACCAGGCAAACCAGGCAGGAACCGAGGGACAACAAAGGACAGGAGGAGGGAATGGGAATGGTTGGAACACCCACTTCAGGACAGTAATGATAGGGACTGCTGGCAAACAGACCTAAACATCACCCCCTACCCCAAAATACCATCCTGACAGGAGCCACAGCTCTCCAGCCATCCCATTGTGGTAACTGGCTGAAGCTGTGGCAATGGCTGAGCCTCCTCCTCCTCCTCCTCCTCCTCCTCCTCCTCCCCCAGGCTCCCTGCAGGGTGTTTGGGGCTGCCAGGGGCACAGCCTGGCACTGAGTGCTGGCATGGCTGGGAGGCAGCTCCGGGCAGTGGATGCTTGGGGGGATCCAGGCTCTGTCTGGGAATGGGACAAACCCTGCAGCAGGAGAGGGGCAGCTCCAGCCCCTTGGGCCCTCAGAGGGGGAATTTTGCCTTTCAAGGCTCCTGTTGGTGCTGGGTGCACCTGGCTGTGCTCCAAACACTGCGTCAGGGCCAGGCTGGACGGGGCTTGGAGCCACCGCCGGTGGGAGGTCCCTGCCCATGGCAGGGCTGGGATGAGATGAGCTCTGAGGTCCTGCCAGCCCCGACCACTCTGGATTGATGATTTTATGTGTTAATTGCTGGCTTCAAATGGCTGCAGCTCCATTTACACTCAGCCCAAAGGGCTGTGGTTAAAACCTGCAGGAGCAAGTGATGAGAGAGCACATTTATTTTTTGAAGTGGAGAGTGCAGAGACAATCATTTGACTCACTAAAAACCAGAAAGTGAGGTTTCAACAAAGAAATTATTTTTTCAAGCAGGTTTTGGTCCATAGGGAAGGCAGCACTGCCTCAGGTCCTT
>NC_031774.1:61638046-61638963 GCF_001522545.3 Parus major | reverse complement strand
TGGGATCCTGGGGAACTGGGGCTGCTCCCCCAGGAGGAGCTGCTGGAAGGGGATGAGGAGGGATGAGGGGACAGGGAGCTGCTCTGTGCCTCCCTTGGGCACTTCTGAGCTCTGGGCTCGTGCTGCTCCCACTCCTCTCTAATTCCTCTTGAATTCCAAAGAAACTGAGGAGCCAGGATTACCCTCACAGATATTCCTTTCTCCTTTGTGCTACTGACAGAAGCTGGGCCTTAGGACAGTGTTATCCACACTAATTCCCTCTCTGGTGTCTGCAGGAGGGTCCCTGTGCTCCTGGGGGGAATCAGGCCCACCCCAAGTGGAGTCTGTGACTCCATAGGCAGAACTGTTTCCACTCCCAGCATTTCCCAGGATTTGCAGACAAATTTCCTCATTTAAAATAATTCTCTTCCCCTTTCCCTTGAAGGCAGCATTTCAGGACCCAGAGAGGTTCAGCTGAAAAGCTCATTTCTAAAAATGATGTGAAAATGCCCCAGCCTCAAGCCCTGCCTGCAGAACAGGGAGAGGCAGAACAGCTCTGACAGGGATTTTGTTGTTTGAGGAGACAGATTCCCTCCCCTCCCCTCCAGCTCCTCTCAGCACACACAGGGCACCTCTGAGTATGAAAGGCCTGTCAGGAATTCAATTAAATTTAAATGATGTGAAATGCTCACAGTGTCCTGTCACCAGGATCACACCCAGGGGCACTGGCAGGGCACCAGTGAGGTGATTTAAAGGCTGTTTAAATGGAGTTTTTCCATGGGTTTTCCATGAGTGCAGGAGGAAGGTTCTCCTGTTCGAGGGCATGGAGCTGCCTCTTCCCATCCCTCACCCCTCACAGGGCTGTCCCTTCCCCTCACTCCTGCCTTATGGACACTGCCAGAGGGCAGGGATGGATGGGAGATTGGGAATTGGGAATT
>NC_031774.1:61633597-61636761 GCF_001522545.3 Parus major | reverse complement strand
ACAGACATTCCACAGTCACAGACATTCCACAACCACAGAAGAATTGCCACAATCACGAGTGGGCCCATCAAGGGTTCCCCTCCAGGGCCACATCCCAGGGATGGAGCAGCATCCTGAGAGACACAGAGCTCAATCCTGCTTTTCCAGGCCCTTATTCCCGACCTCCCAGCAGCCACCTGCCTCACCCAGCTCCCTTTCCCACCGAGATAATTCCACAGCAGAGGGCTCTGCACATTTAACGCCTCATTGACTCCAAAATCACTGCTCTTCCTGGAAATAATTCGCCTCCTGCTTCTTGCAGATGCCAGCAGGGACACCCCCTGCTCCCTTGGCTGGTGGTGAACTCCAAGCTGTTCCCCCATCTGCCTGCTCAGGGCAGGGCTGGGCGAGCCCTGCCAGCTCAGGTGGGACAGGGAAGGGCTTGGAGCAGGAGGACGAGCATTTTATTGGGATTTTGGGAAGGAATTCCTGGCTGGGAGGGTGGGCAGGCCCTGGCACAGGGTGCCCAGAGCTGCTGGGACCAGTGCCAAGTGTTGTGCCAGGGCAGGCTCAGCTTGGATTTTGGGGAAACTCCTCCTGGAAGGGCTGGAGTGCCCATCCCTGAGGGGTTGCAGGGGATGTGGCACTTGGGGACAAGGTCAGTGTTGGTGTTTGGACTGGACATTTGAGTCCCTTGCACCCCAAGGGCTGCAGGATTCTGTACCTTCAGCACCTCCTGGCGTGTCCTGCTGTGCCTGGGGTCCCTCCCAGCGCCTCTGCTGCTTCCTCTCCACAGCTGCCATGGCCTGAAGTCCTCAAATTCCTGTAAAACAGCATTTAAAACATAAATAAAACAGGCCATTGCTGTAAAACAGGCAGAGATGTAAAACAGCAGACAAAGCCCAAAGAAACAGCAGCAGAAAGGAAATGAAGTCGTGATAACTCCTGAGTGACAAACTCTGGAATTCTAAATTGCTGCTCTCCTCCACCCTGCGTGTGTGGAGATTGTAAAGAAAACCAGCACTCCACTCAGCTCCAGGTCCTGAAGTGTTTACACAGTTTTTAACCTTTCCTTCTGCAAGGAAATAATATAAAAGCTGCAGATATCATGGAAGTTTGTAAAACTGAAGAACACCAGTGACCTGTGTAATGCACAGAGGCTTTTCAAAAGCTTTAACTCCAACATAAAACCCTCCAGTGTATTGAGTAAGACACTATGAAAGCAGAAGTTAAATGGATTAAGAGCACTGAAAAGGAATAGCTGCGTGTTGGAAATCGCTGCTGTGTGCAAGTGTTTGCACTGAGACTCTGCAGGGCCACTCCAGTGCTGGAATCAATCCTTTGGAAGGATTTTACTGTTGATTAAAATGTAAAGAAAATCCACCAAAACAGTGGAGCAGCTCACACTGAGCTAATGCTGAGCAGGAATCTGCCAGGTGGGGGAATATCCACCTTACCTGGGCCCTCGTGCCAGAGGGACAGGGAGGGGCTGAGTATCATTCCAGGAGGGAACAGGAATTATATTCAGGGAATATAATTGTTATTATTCAAGGCAATAATTATTATTATTCACGGGAAAGGGGCTGGGAAGGGGCTGAGCCTGGAGCAAAGGAGGCTCAGGGGGTCCCTGTGGCTCTGCACAAGTCCCTGGCAGGAGGGGACAGCCGGGTCTTGGCACTCAAGTCATTCACTGGAGCAATTAGCAGTAATTAAGATCCCTGGTCACAGGCACATGCTCAACTGACAGCACAACACAGGGGCTGTCCCAGGACACCAAACCCCACAGGCAGACAGGATTTTGGGATCTCCCTTCCCTGAGCATCCGAGGATTCCAAAGCAGCCGTGGCACACAGAGGCAGCAGAGTGGTCTCACAGGGGGCTCCAGCCCCTCTGGCACCTCCTGGCCATTGGAGCTGGCTGTGGCCACCAGCAGCCACCACAGAGCCGTGCTGGACGTGTCTGAGAGGTTTAAATTCTGCATGATGGCCCAGAGCAGTGCAGGATGTGCACGGGATTTACCCCAGGTGCTCCCTGCCTGCCTAAGTCTGGTCCCTGCAGAGGGAACTGTGCACAACACAACCATCCCACCCCTCCATCCCTGCTCCATCAGGCAGAGACAGCTGGATCCAGAACAGCAGATTATGTATTTTAATCAGTGCTGATCAGTCATAGCTGCTGATTTTTATAAATGACATTAAAATAAGAGAATGTTTCAGCAATAATGTCATATTATGACAAGCCATTGGTTTGACTGCTGCCTCGTAAAATAATGCATGAATAACAAAAAGCATATGAAATGAAACCCTGAAATGATGAGGAATAATGTTTTCAGTTCTCAAAATGTTTAGAGGAGAATTTCAGAACTTAGAGATGCCTCACCTGGCTTTAGCTTAGTTGGACAGGGTGGGATCCTTGGGGCTGTGCAGGGCCAGGAGCTGACTCGGGATCACACAGGATCCCAGGATATTGTGGGTTGGAAGGGATCCCCTCGGTGCATGGCCCAGCTGGAGATCAAACCCACAGCCTGGCTGCCATCAGCACAGCTCTCCCCAGCCCAGCTGAGCTCATCCCATGGTCCTGTGGCTCAGGGAACTCCGTGACTCCACAATCCAGGACTCCTGGAGCTCTCTGGGATGGGGAAATAGAGATTTCCTTCAATCCACAGAACAGGGGCACCAAACCCCATTGCAGAGCAGAACCTGGCACTGCCCTGCCAGGACCTGAGCTCACCCTGCTGAAGGACGAGCAACAACCCAAACTAAACACCAGAAATTCCCCTTGAAGCTGCCCTGAGCTCCAGCTGTGCCTGCTCCCCCCTGGGTGCCGGGTGAGCGGGCAGTGCCACCCTCCAGGCAGGACCCAGGGTGTCCCTGTGCACAGCCCAGCACCTGCAGGGTGTCACATCCACGGCCTGTGTGCCAGGGAGATCACCTCTGGTCATCTGGGAGCTGAACTGGCAGAGAAAGGCAAGCACACACCCAGAGCTCGGTGCCAGAGGCTGGGCTGACAGAGCCCAGAGTGCCCCGACCTGGGCTGAGCTCCAGGGACACTGCAGGACATGGATGGCTCATCCCAGAGCTCCAGGGACACTGCAGGGCATGGATGGCTCATCCCAGAGCTCCAGGGACACTGCAGGACACAGATGCTCATCCCAGAGCTCCAGGGACACTGCAGGACACGGATGG
>NC_031774.1:61631384-61632905 GCF_001522545.3 Parus major | reverse complement strand
AGGGACAGGAACTCACGTCCGTGTCTCTCTGAGGCTGCACCCTGCTGGGATCCCCAGCTGTTCAAAGCCCCTTAATTAAAGCTGGGTGATTGATGCTGAGCCTGAGCTCCCCTCAAGGGATGTCCCTCAGGACAGGGACCTGCTTTGATCTGTGCAAATCCCTCACCCTCCTTTGATCCCTTCCCTCATTTGCACAAAGGCTCCTCCTCGCAGGCTCAGGGTATGAACAATCTCTGAGCCCTTTCCCTGCTGTGTTTTGGGGCTCAGGGGGAGCAGAGGGACACGAGCAGGGCCAGAACACGACACCAGCTCCACTCCTTGTGCCCTCCTGGGGACAGCCCTCCTGGGGCTCATCCTGTTCCACCCTGGCTTGGGAAAACAAAACAATTTTTGGCTCTAAAAATTAAGAATAGGCACTGCTTGTCTTGTTAGACCCTAAGAAAGCTGCATGCCCTGATTCAAAAACGCCCTCGTGTCACAGCTGATGCCCCCTTGGAGATTTTCATATTAGAAAATTGCTGTTATTTATGAAATCCCTGATAAAGCTGCACTTAATGCTCCCCTAATAGAATGTGCATCTTTAATTCTGCTGAATGTGTAGTTTGTCACTGATGCAAAGTGTTCTCATTAATTAAATAAGACTTAGAGACTCATAAAGCAATTGCTCTAAAATGAAATGTTATTTACATCTAAGGATATTAACAATTAAGGAAACCTAATTTTTCCCTGATACAATCTGTCTTGGAATTCCACTGATATTTTAATACTCTCCTGATTTAATAATTGAAAATGAATTTTCGATATTAAACACATTTGCCAAGGAGTCGGGGATATTTCTCAATAAACACATATGCCAAGGAATCAGGCGTATTCTGCAAAATAAATAAGGCTGATATGCAAAGGGCTCATTTTCCAGCTAAATAAACTCTGATTCTTTGGGGGCAATGAGAACAATGGGCTTAAACCACACGTGAATTTCAGTCTATTTTTTCAAGTCAGTGTTTTAATTTATATAAATACATATGTAAATTTAATTTTATATAAATAGAGTTAGATCTGTAGCAAGGAGTGTTAGGATATCCTGGTGTTCTGGTGGGTTTAGGGAAGGAGGAGGGAGCCTGTCCCTCTTTCCTGGCTCGTGTCCCAGGCTCTGCCACTCGTTCTCCCACCCACACTCAGCCCCATCCCCACCCTCAGCTCTGGGGGCTCGGAGCTGGCTTCATTCAGCCCCTTGTTCCTGTTGGTTCCCCTTTTCCATGGAAAAGGGATGAAGGACCCATCCCATCTCTGCTCCGCCAGGTCTGTGCCCTGTGCTCACTCTGTGCAATCCGAGTTTTACAGAGCAGGGCTGGGGAGAGCCCCCGGGAGGCTCCTTTGGAGAAACAGGAACTCAGCTTTGGGGCTGTGCCAGAGCTTTCCTCGCTCCTCTGAAGCCACCAGAGCGCTCCCGGGGCCTCCTCCCGCTGCTTCCCATCCCAGTTAGAGCTTCCCATCCCAGTTAGCCCTTCCCATCCCAGTTAG
>NC_031774.1:61629608-61631035 GCF_001522545.3 Parus major | reverse complement strand
TTCCCATCCCAGTTAGTGCTTCCCATCCCAGTTAGCGCATCCTGTCCCAATTAGCGTTTCCCATCCCAGTTAGCCCTTCCCATCCCAGTTAGCGTTTCCCATCCCAGTTAGCCCTTCCCATCCCAGTTAGCCCTTCCCATCCCAGTTAGCGTTTCCCATCCCAGTTAGCGTTTCCCATCCCAATTAGCGTTTCCCATCCCAATTAACGCTTCCTGTCCCATCAGCAGCCCGGCCGGGCAGTGCTGCCCTCCAGCCCGGCTCATGGAGCTTTCAGCACAAGGCACAGCCCCTCCCCAGCCCTCCAGAACAATTCCCGTTAAATCCATGGATGTGAGCCGGCCCTGCCTGCTTCCACTGCCCAGCCCGGCTGGGACCCTGCAGGGGGACCTGGAGTGGCCGTGGTGCTTCTCCTGCTCTGCTCCCACCCTGGGGCTCCTCTCCTGCTCCTGGGCTTGGAGAGGGCAGCTGTGTGCTGCCCCATCGCCCTCCCAGCAGCTTTCCCTCTGAGCCTGTCCCCACAAAGCCCTGGAGCTGCTGGGAAGGTGGCCCAGCTCCACCTGCAAGGACAAAAGGCAGCAGGACAGAAAATGGGAATTTGGAAGGGTCCCACGGTGCTGATGTGCTGGCTGTGCCATGGGAGCCGTGCCCCACCACATCCATGGGTGAGGTATGGATGCATTCCTGCCTCAGAGCCTTTTTTCCAAATATTCATTCCTTCCCTGCTGGACCTTGTTGTGAGACACTCAGTCCTCCTCTCCATGGGAGTGAGCTCTGAGGATGGAGAGCTCTTGATTGCCACTCTCCCAGTTTCTTCACTGCAGAGAGTTTTCCACAGGGGAGGTGAAAATGTAGAGCTGTTCAAAGTGGTTGTGCTTTGATTTAAGGTTTTCAGAAATACTTGCAGTGTTTTATTTTCTGTGTGTGGTGATGGTGACTAACAGGAGCTGTGGAGTCTGGACAGCAGCAGGAATTTCCCCATGGAAAGGGCGCTCAGGCCTTGGAAGTGCCCAGGGAGGTTTGCAGTGCCCATCCCTGGAGGTGTCCCAGGAATTGCTGGAGGTGGCACTCGGAGCTCTGGGGACAGAACAGGCACAGCTGGGACTGGCTGGGCTGGGAGGGATTTTCCAGCCTCAGGGATGAGGGATTTGGTGATCCTGTATGAAACACTCAAGGTTTAAACCACTTTAGGTACATCAACCTCTTTAAAAAGGACGTGGCTGAACGTGCAGATCCCTCTCGTGGTGCCATGTGAGGAGGAAGCTGGGCCAAAGCCACAGGTTGGGGGTGCTCTCCTCTGGGCAGGACCAAGCTCTGCTGCCCACTGGCAGAGGGCTGGGGCAGCCAGGGGCTGGCACAGGGCAGGTGCTGAGCTGGCCCCGCTCCCTGCAACACCTCCAGCCTCTGCATCCCTCCCCTCCCATGGCACA
>NC_031774.1:61627628-61628542 GCF_001522545.3 Parus major | reverse complement strand
TACAGGAACGGCCACAGAGCTCATTAAGAGTCATTGATTGCTATTGGGCTAATGAGCCAAGGGCTAATCGATTCTCTGGGAGCAATAGGAAGCAATCCCACCTCCCTGCTCATGGGCAGCGCTTGCCTGTGCCTCAGAGCCCAGCAGGAACGCTCTGTGACACGGCCAGGAGGGGCTGAGGAGCAGGGCAGGGCTGCAGGTGTCACACCCTGCAGGCTCCTGGGTGTCACCTCCTCACTGTGTGTGCCCAGGGCTGCTCCTCACACTCTGCAGGTTCCCAGCTCTCCAGGATCTCACCTCACTGTGTGTGCCCAGGGCTGCAGGTGTCACACTCTGCAGGTTCCTGGCTCTCCTGGTGTCACCTCCTCTCTGTGTGTGCCCAGGGCTGCAGGTGTCACACCCTGCAGGTTCCCAGCTCTCCTGGGTGTCACCTCCTCACTGTGTGTGCTCAGGGCTGCTCCTCACACCCTGCAGGCTCCTGGGTGTCACCTCCTCTCTGTGTGCGCCCAGGGCTGCAGGAGATCCCTCGGATCTCTTTGGAGAGCACTGGGCTCTGTCCCGGGGGAGCTGCTGTGAGCTGGGGCTGTGACCTGGACGTGCCAAAGGTTCCTCCTGTGCTGGAAGCAGGGGCTGGGCAGGCTGGGTTTGGGTTGCACTGTGGCTCCAGGACACCCAGAGCTCCAGGCAGGAAAAGGAAGAGGTTTCAGCAGGGTAAGGAGAGTGTAAAAGGATGCTGTGGAAATAAAGATGTGCAGTTTAGGAGTCGGGATCTGTGTCCCCACTGGGGCTCAGCTGGGCACAAGTGGAGGAGAATTCAGATATCCCAGCCTGTGTTCAGCACCTCTGCAGTTTGGGTGATGGTGCAGGGCAGAGAATTCCAGAATCACCAGGGTTGGAGGAGACCTCTACACTCA
>NC_031774.1:61625275-61626690 GCF_001522545.3 Parus major | reverse complement strand
TATAATTATAATAGAACTATATTATATATTATATATAATATATCATATATCATATATATTATATATTATATATTATATATCATATATCATATATCATATATCATATATTAGATATTATATATATAATATATATTAGATATTAGATATTAGATATTAGATATTAGATATTAGATATATTATATATAATATATAATATATTATATATTATATATTATGTATTTTATATTTTATATTATATTATATATTATATATTTTAGACTATATTATAATATATAATATAATGATATTATAATTATATTATTATAATTATATTATAATTAATATATAATTATATGTCCCTAAACCAGGACAAATTGTTATAATAGCAGAGAGATCCAGCACGGCTGCTTTGTGTAGTTAGGAATGTTCCAAGAGTTCCACCAGATCCTTGTGGAGGCTCCTGCCCAAAGTCATCCCCCACCCTGAAAAATAATACAGGATAATATTAATTGTTATGAAAAGTGATCCAGGGTAATGTTAATTATGAAAAGCAATCCAGGGTAATGTTAATTGTTATGAAAAGTGATCCAGGGTAATGTTAATTATTATGAAAAGCGATCCAGGGTAATGTTAATTACTATGAAAAGTGATCCAGGGTAATGTTAATTATGAAAAGTGATCCAGGGTAATGTTAATTACTATGAAAAGTGATCCAGGATAATTTCAGAGTGCCTTGGAGCTGGGGGCAGGGAGCCAGCCCTGGCCTGGCAGGGTGTGGGTGCTCCTGGGGAGCTCTGCAGGTGGAATTTGGCTGCTGGGTGCTCTGTGTGCTCACTGGGGGCTCTGCCCAAGCACACAGGTGAATTTGCTGTTTTTCTCTGTGTTTCCTCTGCAGCTCCTCAGGCTGTGCTGGCTCTCCTGGAGTTTGCCTGGCCCCTGGCCCAGATTAGAGCCCTTTGGTACCTGTTGTTTCCTCCCTGGGAAGGCACTTCACTGTAATCAAGGCTTCTCCTAATCGCCTTTCTGATGAACCAAACAGATTAAACTCTTCAAACCTCCCCGAGTAAAGAACTTTTTCTAATAGCCAAATAATTTCTGCAGCTCTTTTCTGCCCTCTAATTTGTTGGAGGCTTTTTAAAACTTTTCCTTCTCAGCTGTGTGGTATTTCCAGCAGACATCTGGCGAGGTGGAGTGGGGAAAAGGGCTGGGGATGCTGAGACTTCTCTCAGCTGCTGATGGAATATTTCATCTGCCTCCTCCTCGTGGCTGGGTGGTCTGGAAGAGGCTCCCACCAGGATAGAGCAGATTCCTACCAGGATCTGTGCCCTGCTGGACTTCTCCTGACCCTCACCCCTGAACACTCAACCCCTTCATCCCCATCGTGCCTGGAGCACCAAGGTTCCCCTTCCCTTCCCTTCCCTTCCCTTCCCTTCCCT
>NC_031774.1:61618488-61624340 GCF_001522545.3 Parus major | reverse complement strand
CCTGTCGCTGTCCCCAGCCCTGCCCGGTGCTAGAGGCGTTAATTACTGTGTTGTTAATGAGGGTGCCATACTCCGGGGGCTCCCCAGTGCAGCCCCCCGTGCTCAGCCCCCTCTCTGCCTGCTCCTCCTGCCCTGGATCCCGGGAATCACCATCCCCAGGGAATCTGGGCCGGGCAGGGACTGGTGATGGCTTTAGGGGACATTGCCAGGGGACACCTCCCTTCCAAAGGCTGCCCGGGGCTCTCCTCCTGCCCCCCTTGTTCATGAGCCAGGATTCCCTTCCCCAAAAGACAAATAAAACGACTGCAGGAAATGGGTTTGTTTGTCAGAGGCATCCTCTGATGTTACATCTGGAAAGTGCTGAAATGTTTCTTTATTAACAAAACTGCAGACAAGGGTGGCACTTTTTTAAGCTGTAAGAAATCAGATGGCACCTAAATGGGGGCAAGAAAGGCCCATTTTTCATGATAAAGGAGGAGGATTCTGGAAATCAGGGCATTGAACCATGACTGATGAGTTTAGGTAAAGTTCCCATCTCTACCAAGGGCTTGTTGTGCAGCTCAGATAATTCAGTTTCTGTCTTGTTTTGCCCAGTTTTTCCTTCAGTTTGCAGGCTGGACACTGGGGCTGGGACAGGGGGACGTGTCCCTGCCATGGCAGGCTGGGATGGGTGGGATTGGAGGTCTGGGGTTCTCCAGCCCCAAGAGTCTCCTGCAGCTCTCATTCACCTTCCCTGCTCTAAAAAAAGAATTATTATCAAAGCAGTGTGACTTCCCAGCAGTATTCCAGGTTTTCCTTCTCAGTCTCTCCAGGAGGCTGAGGTTCGGTGCTTTGTGATCAGAGACAGCTTGATCTATAACAATGTTTAATTTCTCATTATTATTGAAAGTAGAAACTAATTTTTAGACCTCCACAGCTGTTCTTCAGCGAGGAAAAACATCAGAGTTAAAACCTGAGGTTCTGGAGGCTGGGGAAAACATCAGAGGTAAAACCTGAGGTTTTTGGAGGCTGAGGGAAAACATTAGAGTTAAAACCTGAGGTTCTGGAGGCTGGGGAAAACATTAGAGTTAAAATCTGAGTTTCTGGAGGCTGAGGGAAAATATCAGAGTTAAAATCTGAGGTTCTGGAGGCTGAGGGAAAACATGAGAGGTAAAATCTGAGGTTCTGGAGGCTGAGGGAAAACATGAGAGGTAAAATCTGAGGTTCTGGAGGCTGGGGAAGCCGTTTGTGAGAGGCTGGGAAGGGGAGCAGGAGGCTCAGGCTGGTCCCCCCTGGCCCTGCAGCCTGGCAGCAGCAAAGCTAAAGCAGAAATCTTCCCCAAGCCCCAGGTTTCAGTGGGTTTTGCATTAACTGGAGGTAATGGATGGTTCCAGCACCCAGCTGGGTTTTCAGGATTGACATCAGTGGGGTACAGAGGAGGCGATTTGGGTAGATGAAGAAGAAATCCGGTGTTATATTCCTGTTTTGTTCTCATTAGTTCTTTTTTATATAAATAGAAACTGTGCAGGGTGTAATACATCCTCTGCTGTCAGGATTTATCAGGGAAGTGCTCTGGCTGGGCAATTGCTCTGTGAAAAATTAAGGGGTTTGCCTCATTCTATCAACATGTTTTGGTTTCACTGGTGAATAAAAATAGATTTTTAAATAACAGCCACATAAAGTAATAAAACCCAGAACAGAGCCTATTTTCCTTCCAGAGGTGGATTCAGCTGGAATAGATCACAGGGTAATTAATTACTGAGGACCATTATTACAAATACAACTAAAAAGTCTAATGAATGTTGTGGTGATTTTTAATTTCTGTGATGAGATGTCAGCCGGCTTTTCCATAGGATTGTGGGGAGGGGAGGGGTAAAAAGGGTTTGGGAATTTTTACCTGGGAATGCAGCAGCTGTTCCTGGGTGCTGTGCAAGCCCCAGTGACCCAGGGCTGGGTGTGGAATGTTCTGCAGCTCTGAGTGTGAGTGTGTGTCCTGTCTGGGGTGGGAGGACCACACTGGGTTCATGGCTCCAGGTTAAATCGGGTGCTTTGGGGTTTTGAGGCCGCTGCTCCTGGCAGAAGGATCCAAAGGGATCCTGGAAGTGCTGGGGTTGTTCACTCCAAACCAGCCCTGGGAGCTGATCACCCCCAAGGGAACGTGCAGCTCCCAGCCCTGGCACATCCAAGTGTTGTGGGGTCAGGATCCCAAACCAGAGACCCCAGGATGGTTTGGGTGGGAAGGGACCCCCAAATCCCCCCCAATCCCCCCCAGCCATGGCAGGGACAGCTCCCCCTGTCCCAATGTCCAGCCCCAATGTCCAGCCTGGCCTTGGGCACTGCCAGGGATCCAGGGGCAGCCACAGCTGCTCTGGCAATTCCAGCCCAGCCAGCAATCCCCAATTCCCAATCTCCCATCCATCCTGGATCCCTGGCAGTGCCCAAGGCCAGGCTGGACATTGGGGCTGGACATTGGGACAGTGGGAGGTGTCCCTGCCATGGCAGGGGGACACTGGGGGGGATTTGGGGTCCCTCCCATCCCAAACCATCCCATGATTCTCTGACTGTGTGTTCCTGGCATGGATTGCAAGAGATGGATTCACTCCATTCCCACTCTCTGAGATGGTGGCACCTGCAGCTCTGTCCCCATCGCCCCCAGCTCTGCCCAGCTCTGCCCAGCTCTGCCAGGCGATCCCCGAGAGGAAAATCTGCCCAGAAATCTCCTGGAAAGGCTCTGGGGAAGGGCAGCAGGGACAGGGACCACAACCCAGGAGTGACCACAGCCCAGGAGTGACCACAGCCCAGGAGTGACCACAACCCAGGAGTGACCACAGCCCAGGAGTGACCACAGCCCAGGAGTGACCGCAGCCCAGGAGTGACCACAGCCCAGGAGTGACCACAGCCCAGGAGTGACCACAGCCCAGGGATGATTTTTGGACTCCGCGCTTTTGGAGCTGGCATTTCCCGAGGGAAGCTGCCGGAGGGGCTGGAGGCAGAGCGGGTGACAATGGCCAGGAAACAGCACAAAAGGATGCGATTTGTATTCCCAGGAAAGGAAGGGAGGAGGGGAAGGCTGGCGATGGCAGAGCTCGGGCTCTGGGCCGGGGGAGCAGCAGCGGATCCTCCCGGAGCACTGGAGGATGCTGCCCCAGGAGATGCTCTGCAGCACGGGCTGAGGAGGATGGGCATTGCTCAGGGCATGGTGGTGTGAAAAACGAGCTTCACATCATTTTTATAGAATTTCAAAGTTTAATAAAAAAGACAATTAGGAGATAAAAATAAAGTAAAGTACACAGATGTGGCCGGGTGTCTCTGCATTCACCTCACTGACAAAGGATTGTCCCTTAAAAACAGAACCCTGCTCCATAGCCAGAAATTCTCACACATATTCAGACATTCTTCTGTGCATCTTTGGGCTTCTTCTGTTCAGTTTTCTCTTGCCCCCTTCCCAATAGATCAATGCTCTTGGTGCCATCGAGATTTACATTCCCTGATCCCAGAAATGCAATCAATTCCTCCCCCAGAGTTCTGGCCACTGCTGGCTTCATCTGGATCACAGAGTTTACAAATACAGGAGTTCTCTGGCTGTTTTTTCTTTCTCAGTCTTTGGGTTACACAAACAAAAGCAGTTTTTGTTTTAATGCTATGTCATAGCCCAACATTTATGTATTATAGCACTATTTCTGAGTTTCATCAATAACAGAAATAAAGAAAACTATATTAATACAACAAAATTTCTCATTCTTATACACATAACATTCATTTTACTATTTGCAAAAACCAACAATATAAAATGTATCTATAACAGGGGGATGGAAAGGATCCTCCAGACACCCAGAAATAGCCACAGCTAACTGAGGAGAAACATCAAGGAATAACTCTGGGAACAGGAGGCACAAAATGGGCAAAGAACATAAAAGACAGGGAGGCAGAAACGCATCTGAAGTGAGAGGAAGACAAAGGGGAGGGAAGCAAACGAAGGCTGAGTCCTCAGTTTCATTCTCCAGGAAAAGGTTAATTTGAGCAGACTGTCGCTGCAATTATCTTAACACAGGGTTAACAGAGAAAGGAGGTTCCAGCGAGCTCAGATAAACCAGATGCCTGATAGAAATGATAGAAACCCCCAGATCAGCCCTGGTTTTCAGGGAGGGACATGGGAAGTGCTGGAGGATGCAAACCTCCCATGGAATATTCCAGAGCTGGGGAGGGACCAGGGAACAGGATGGAAAAATCAGTTTGTGTGTAGGGAGAGGAGATTGGGGTGATGAGAAAGAACCCAGGGGGGGTTCCAGGGACAAATCCCAGTGGTTTGCTCTGACAGGAGAGTGGCTCAGAGGCGAGGAGGGGACTGGGGCACTTTGGATGAACCTGAGGTGACAGTCACCTTTCAGAGCCCCTCAGGGCAGCCGTGGCTTGTCAGGAGTGTTTTACTCTCTCTTTTGTCACCTGGCTGGTAGGAAATGCTCCAAGGGACAGCAGCCAGCAGTGCAGCCCCTCTGGGGGCACAGCCACATTTGGGATAAACAGCAAAGCTGAAGACAGGGGAGAGGTCCCATCCCACCCCCCCAGCCCTGGCAGGGACAGCTCCCACTCTCCCAATGTCCAGCCCCAATGTCCAGCCTGGCCTGGGACACTGCCAGGGATCCAGGACAGCCCCAGCTGCCTCCCCTCCCTCCCAGGGCAAGATTTCTCCCCAGTGTTTAATTTAAACCAACCAGCCCAGCCCAGTCTGGGATCCTTTGATGTGCACAGAGAATATTTCTGGAGATGGAGGATCTACAGCTTGTCCAGGACCCTGTGACAAAGCTGTAATCCCACAAATTGCAGGATTTTCTCCTGATCTCAGCCTCCAAATATTTGCAGAGCCGTAGATAATCCCTGCACCTGCTGGTGCCTGTGTGTGCACACCCTGTGCTGCTGAAGATGCTCCTCTGTTCGTGGCACGGCTGAAAGAAATCATTTCAAATTAACAATAGAATGCCACAGGCATTCAGGTTTAAATTTTACATTTCAAATTCATCCAGTCAGTTTGGGAAACCCTGGATCCAGTTAATGGGAACATCCCAGCTTGGGTCTGTTTTGGCTTATGGGATTCCTCGTGCAAATGTCCTTTCATGCAAAGGCTTTGTGGCACCAGAGCTGAGCCAACCCTTTGTGCAGCTGCATTCATCTGAAGCAGTTCCTCCCAGAGCTTTCTAAGCTCTCAATCAAAGGCTGCTGGAGGCAGGGGAATATTCCTGTGCTTTGTTTGGGTGCTGTCCCCATGAACCCCAACAGCAAAACCTTGAGCTGTGTCTTGAATGCCCGTAACCAGCAACGATATTGGGGAAAAATATTCTTCTAAAGTCATTTTTTTCCCCTTTTGCAGCACGTCTATAATAGAAAAATGAGACATCTGAATGAATTTTATATGTTCCCTGAACTGCTCCAGCCTTTGAAATAACCCAGCTTGAGGTTTTAGTCAATATGAATGGAGACATTTAAAAATCTGTGTGCTCTTCTGTCAATAAGAGATGGCAAAAGGCTAAAGAGATGAAAATAGAGCGTGCAGGCAGAGCTGCAGCCAGTGCAGAGCAGGCTCCACAGAGAACAGCCACTGCTGATGGGAATAGAGGCATTGGCTAGGAATTTATGGGTTGATGCTAAAGAAATCCCTTCCTTGCATTCCTTTGAAAATAAATTGGTGGCTAAACCTCGTCAAAGCCCAGCCTGATTTGATTTTTGAAATATGAAAAAGTTAAATCATTGGAGCATTTTGCAAATGTTATTGATAGGAGTGAGTGAGAATCACAGGATCAGGGAATCATCAAGGTTGGAAAAGCCCTGTAGGATCAACTGTGACAGCCCAGAAACCCCACCATGGTCACCCCTGAGCC
>NC_031774.1:61613225-61617957 GCF_001522545.3 Parus major | reverse complement strand
CCTGGGCTGTGGTCACTCCACTCATGGTCACTCCTGGGCTGAGGTCACCCCTGGACCAGCTGGATCTGCTCGTTAGGGGCTGCACAGGAATGGTGGAGGGCTCGTAGCCAGAGCTGGGAGGGAATTCCTGGTGGGGAATTCTTGAGCATCATCCTCGGTGCTGTCAGTGGAACTGCAGAGGTTAAACCAGCCCTGGTGTTTCTGCAGCACCAGAGCAAAACCCTGGGGGGAGCTTCTGAAACCCTGGGGGCTCCCGAAGGGCTGGAGGAGCAGGGTGGTGCTGGAAACACCTCAGCAGCTCAGGAACGTGGGGGTGGGGGAGAAGAAGCAAAACCAAAGAGTGGGGGGTTCTCACATGGATAACCTGGGGCAGCTTTTGTCTTTAATGGGGGTGACAGAAATGGCTTTGATGTGTGCTGCTTTCCCTGCTCCTGGAGAGGACCCCACGCCGTGGGTCGGGTCCTTTGAGCCGTGGGCCGGGCTCATCTCCTCTCTGGACATCCGTGAGTCCCACATCTGTCAGGGCTGCAGGACAGCCTGGCTGTCCCGTGTGGGTGCTGTGCCCTGCACGTGTCCTGAGGCAGCCGTGGGGACTCTCAGCCCTGAGAGGCTCTGAGGAGCTGGGAGGGAGGGAGGGAGGGAGGGAGGAATCCCTCCTTGGATGAACTCGTGTGGTGCAGTAAATTGGTCAGAGTTTGGCACATAACAGACTGAGGAACCTGGGAATGCTCTCCTCTCCCAGACCCCTGAGCCAGCTGTGGGACAGGAACAGAAGTTCCCAGGGTGTCCTGAGGAGCTGGGACTCTGCTTTGTAAATCAAAATCCAGCACCTCACGGTGCTTCATAAGCAGCGAATGTTGCTCTTGATCATTTGGTTGGGATTTTTAGTGGATTGCTCAGGTTAGTTTGGAAAATGGAGCTTTGTTCTGCTTTTCTCCTCATTGAGCCAGGTGGGGATCTGGGGAAGGCTGGAACTCTGAATATCCCAGCTGTAGGCAGTGCCTGCCATGTGGATGTGGTGTCACAGCTCTTCCTGCTGCCAGCTGGAATTCCAGTGGGAAAAACACAACTGGGAGCAACAGAAATGGGAAGAGAAGATGATCCATGGATCAGAGCTCATTATGGAATGAACAGGGATCATTCTTCAGGGGATTTCATAGAATCCCAGTCTGGTTTGGGTGGGAAGGGACCTCAAATCCCATCCAGTGCCCCCCCAGCCATGGCAGGGACAGCTCCCACTGTCCCAATGTCCAGCCCCAATGTCCAGCCTGGCCTTGGGCACTGCCAGGGATCCAGGGGCAGCCACAGCTGCTCTGGGCAAAGTCTTGTTTCTCTTTACTCTTGTCTGTCCCACCGAGGTCACCTGCCTGAATTCCTGCCACCTTTTGCATTCTCCTTTCCCCCTCAGGAGCCCATTCCCATGGAAACTTCCTCATCAGTGCAGCTCATCTCAAAGAAATAATTGGCATGAGGAGGATCTATGGAAAAAATATTCCTGTGTAATTAGGCAAAAAGCACCTGTTCTTCCTTCAGTGGGCACCAGGCAGTGGATGAGTTCTAATAGTGCTGTTTGCAAATATCAAATAATAATGGGAAGTGTGACAATAATGAAGTAAGTAATCAGAGGAGCTGTTGAGTACAGGTGCCTCCATTTACAGCTCTTTCATCAAAGAGAAAATTAAGCGCTCTCAGAATATTATGGCAAATTGCTGCTGTTCCATGACTGCTAATCAGGTGGAGTGTATAAATGCAACAGGAAAAATCTTCGGCAGCAATTATGGCGGTGGGTGATTAACACACGGAGCACATCCTGGGACAGCCAGCGGGCTCCTTTCTCTGCCTGCAGATGGAAATGCTTGTCACAAAGATGAGCAGCAAAGCCCAGAGGCACCAGCACCTCTGCAGTTTGGGTGATGGTGCAGGGCAGAAAATTCCAGAATCACCAGGGTTGGAGGAGACCTCTACACTCATCATTCCAACCTCCCACCAATCCCACCGTTCCCACTGAACCCTGGCGTGGAGTGGGACCCAGGGAGTGCTGAGCTGGGCCAGGGATGGGCTCAGGCTGGAGATCAGGAAAGGTTCTTCCCCCAGAGGGTGGAATGAGCTCTGGAAAAGCTCCCCAGGGAATGGGCACGGCCCCGAGGCTGCCGGAGCTCCAGGAGCGTTTGGGCAGCGCTGCCAGGGATGCCCAGGCTGGGATTGTTGGGGGGTCTGGGATGATCCCTGGGGGTCCCAGCTCAGGATATTCCCAGATTCTCTGATTTTACTCTGTTTTCAGGATGGTCACTCCCCCAGCCCTGGGCACTGGTCCCAGTGTGCAGCCACACATCCATGTGGTGTCCCAGGGCCCCCTCAGAGCTTGGAGTTCCTCTTCTCAGGGCCCAGCAGCACCTCTGAGGTAAATGTCCTCCTGGGGGGGATGTGGGGTAGCCATGGAAATGCCTGACCTTGCTGACTCCCTTCAGTCAAGCTCCAGGTGTTGTTCCTGCTGGGGCACAGGAAGTGTCCTGGTTTAGGTATCACACAGACATCCTTTATTCACAGATCCATTAAGGCTGGAAAAGACCCCAAAGGCCATCCAGTCCCAACCCTTCCCCAGCTCTGCCAAAGCCACCCCTAACCCATGTCCCCAGGTGCCACAGCCACACGTTTTTGGAACCCTTCCAGGCCCCAGTGGCTCTAAGCATCCTTCCATGGTCTGCCTCAAAGCCTGAGCTTCCTCTTCTCCAGAGCCTTTCCTCAGGACCTCGGCCCAGCCCTCGTGCCTGGGAGCAGCCTGGAGTCACGGTTAGGATGATGCAGAGGATTGGCTTTGGCTGTCTCAGGAGAGAGGATAACATAATCCCATTATAAACCCACAATATCTCCATCTGTGCCTCTCTGCTCCTTTCCAGTTCTGTTACTGGGCTTTACCCATCTCTCACGTTTCCTTTCATTTCTTTCTGGGGAGTTTGGGATTGTGGAGCTGTTCCTGTGCTGACACTTGACAGGTAGATGTGCTGATATCTGCCTGTATCCACCTAATCCCTGCATCCACCTGCTCCATGCATAAGGAAGAAACCTGCTGCTGATTTATTTGCTGAGAGCTTCCTCCTGTCATCCCAAGCCCTGCCTCACACCCAGAGCCCACGGGGCAGACCTGGGCCAGGCACAGCTGAGGATGTGATTCCTGTAGGATCCCAGACTGGCTGGGGTTGGGAGGACCTTAAATCTCATCCCATTCCACCCTCCATGGGCAGGGACACCTCCCGCTATCCCAGGTTGTTCCCATCCCCATCCAGCTGGCCTCAGTCACAGCTTTTGGGTTGTGTTTTACAGGCTGTGAAGGGGGCAGCCTGAAAAGGGAGAGAGCCTGGGAAAACGACCAGGTACATCCTGGATGTGTGATGGAACAGCCAGCTCTGCGGGTCATCCCCTCCAGGGCTTGAAAACCCCTTTGTTGCTCTATTGGGAACGGTGAAAGAACGACACAGACTCTCTCATGGAGTCAGAACTGGACAAGTTTCTCTCTCGTTTATTACCTCAGCTCTTTTTTATAGACTGATAGGTGAAAAGTACAGAAAAGAAAACTCTTATTGGTTGGTGAACTAACACATCACCATCACTGGTCACCTCTCCACCTTCTCTTGCCAGAAAACAAGGAACAGACCAACAGCACCTGCAAGGCTGTCTTCTATTTCTGAGGATTGTTTTAATTCCTCCTTATGAACTCCCAGGCCATTTTCTCAGGCCAGACTGAGAATGTTATGTGGCCTGCTATTCCACAGGCTCTGTGCTGCCTGCTTTAGAATGAACATCTATACCCGTTTTGTGAGGAAATCCTTCCTGAGCTGATGGCCTCTGGAGCAGGGATGGATTCACCTGGCCAGTCCTTCACTGCCATTCTTGGGGCTGCTTCTGCTGCCTTGGAGACAGAAACCTGAATTTTCTGAATGTTTTCCAGGAATGAGCCCCAAAGCCTCCCCTGGAGCTGGGGGGCAGTGCTGGCACTGCTGCTGGCTGCTCCAGCTCTGGGGCTGCTGCCCAAGCTCTGGCTCCTCAGGGCTGCTCCTGCCAGGCCCAGCCCAGCTCAGTGCAGGAGTGATGAGAGCACTTTTCCTTGGCATGCTCTCCTGATCCTGCTGCTGATGTCCCCTGTGGGACCACTCTGTGCTGCAAGGTTTGCAGGGCTAGATCTGAATTTGCTACCAGCTGCCGGCAGCGCTGCTCTGACACCCCTCTGTCAGAGCTCTGCCTCGGCTGCGGCCCACGGCCACCTCACACTCCTCTCCACAGATGGGGAGTGAAGGGAAGAGTCTGCTTCTATCATCTTTGTCACAGCATGAGGGGGATGCTCCAACATCCCCCTCTCCGGGGGTTTGAGCCTCCCCAGGAAGATACTGCAGTGATTTCTGCACCTTGGACTCGCAGGATCCTTCAGGCTGGAAAAACCCTCAGAGCCCATCGAGTGCAGCCCTTCCCCAGCACTGCCCAGGCCACCACTGACCCCTGTCCCCATGTGCCACATCCACAGTAAATCCCTCCAGGGATGGGCACTGCAAACCTCCCTGGGCACTTCCAAGGCCTGAGCGCCCTTTCCATGGGGAAATTCCTGCTGCTGTCCACCCTGAGCCTCCCCTGGCCCAGCCTGAGGCCTGAGCTCTCCTCCTGTCCCTGTTCCCTGGCAGCAGAGCCCGACCCCCCCGGCTGTCCCCTCCTGCCAGGGACTTGTGCAGAGCCACAAGGGCCC
>NC_031774.1:61610850-61612165 GCF_001522545.3 Parus major | reverse complement strand
CCCCTGGATCCCTGGCAGTGCCCAAGGCCAGGCTGGACATTGGGGCTGGACATTGGGACAGTGGGAGCTGTCCCTGCACATCCAGGGGTGGGATGGGGGGGATTTAATGTCCTTTCCATCCTGAACCATTCTGGGATTCCCTGGGGTCCCTCCAGGGTAGTGTCAGCCACGGGAACGCTGCCAACCCTTCCCATAACCCTGGGGCAGTGCTGGAGCCTCAGACCTCATCCAATAAACATGGATTTAAAACTCTATTCTTTGTCAGAATTGTTTGTGCATCACAGAATTTCGGCTCCGCTTCTGGTTTTTGCTCCTGGTGAAATCTGAATGCAAACCCTTCATCATCCCGGGTTTATTTATCTGTTTACTGCTTATTTATTTGCTCCCTTTCCTTCTCCCTTCCCCGCAGCTCCTGGGTGTCTGTGGGGAAGCAGAGATAAGTTAATCTGAACAAAACATGGAATACTTGAAAAATTCCTTCCCATCAAATTACAGGGAACAACATTTACTTTTCATCTCTCCTCCACATTTCTGTGTCGGCTCTAATCACTGTCGACATCAGGCAGCTCCTGCCAGGAAGGATTTGTTGTCCTGGATCACTGGGCTGCGTTTCCCCCAGAGATGACCAGAACCCAACAGAGCTGCAGAGCCGGTGCTGACTGGAACAATTCCAAGGAAAAAACCCAGGAAAAGGCAGTGTTCTCCCCCCAAGGCTCTGTCTGGCTGTAAAATTCTCACTGGAATATTTGAACCTGCTTTTATTTTCAGTGTTGAGGGTTTTTTTGGGCTCCTTTTGTAAATGATGTTTTGGGCTGTATTTTAACAGCAACACGGATTTCACTCAGTGGCCTTTGGAAATATCCATGGATTCACTGACCTGGTCAAAGGAGCCCTGGGAAAGGGTTCCCTGCCAGCAGGGACAGTGGCCAGGGGTGGTGGCAGTGGCGGTGGTGGCTCTGGTGGCAATGGCCATGCTGGTGCCAGCAGGGGACGGGGCAGGGGCACTGGTGGCACTGGAGGCAGTGTCACTGGTGGTGGAGGTGGCAGTGCTGACAGTGGCTGTGGTGACAATGGAGACAGTGGTGACAGTGGTGGCAGTGGTGACAATGGTGGCAGTGGTGACAGTGATGGCAGTGATGGCAGGGGAGACAGTGGTGACAGTGGTGACAGCAGTGATGGTGACAGTGGTGGCAGTGGTGGCAGTGGTGATGGTGACAGCGGTGACAATGACAGCGGTGACAGCGGTGACAGTGGCAGTGGTGGCAGCGGTGATGGTGACAGCGGTGACAATGACAGCGGTGGCAGTGGCTGTGGT
>NC_031774.1:61606723-61609824 GCF_001522545.3 Parus major | reverse complement strand
ACAGCCGGGATTTCTGCTTTGATTTGGAGCAGCGGAGGTTTCCCAGCCCCGCCTGTGGAGCCGCCCGTGGGCAGGAATTCAGGGATTATTTCTCCAGGAATTCGGGGATTATTTCTCCAGGAATTCGGGGATTATTTCCTGCAGGAATTCGGGGATTATTTCTCCAGGAATTCGGGGATTATTTCTCCAGGAATTCGGGGATTATTTCCTGCAGGAATTCGGGGATTATTTCTCCTGGAATTCAGGGATTATTTCTCCAGGAATTCGGGGATTATTTCCTGCAGGAATTCGGGGATTATTTCTCCTGGAATTCGGGGATTATTTCTCCAGGAATTCGGGGATTATTTCTCCCGGAATTCTGGGATTATTTCTCCAGGAATTCAGGGATTATTTCCCACAGGAATTCTGGGATTATTTCCCACAGGAATTCTGGGATTATTTCTCCAGGAATTTGAGGATTATTTCTCCAGGAATGCGGGATGCCAGCTGCCAGCCTGGAACGCTTGGGATGATGAGGGAAATAAAAGTCCCCTTCCCCAGAGGGCTGTCCTGGAAATGGAGCCACGGGGCATCACTTCCAAAGCTGCTCAACTCCCCAGACCTTCCCAGCAGGCAGGAGAGGAGGGGGTTTTATCCTAAACATTCTGCCCCAGTGAATCCCAGTGTTCCTGGCCGGGGATGGAGGCAGGAATCCCGAGAAGGGAAGGGGCATTTGGGGGCTGGGGAAGAAGGGGAGGATGAAGGACGTGCTCAGGGTGACAATGAGGGGTCCCGTCCCTGGGACAGGCACAGCCGGGTTCGGGGCAGCTCTGGGATGGGGATGGAGCTGCCCTGGGCTGTGATGGACAGGGTGGGAAGAGCCAGCAGGGAATCCTGGCTGGGAGAGGGGCAGGTCTGGCACAGAATTCCCAGAGCAGAACCCCTGGGTCCCTGGCAGTGCCCAAGGCCAGGCTGGACATTGGGGCTGGACATTGGGACAGTGGGAGCTGTCCCTGCCATGGCTGGGTGGGATGGGGGGGGTTTGAGGTCTCTTGTGACCAAAACCATTCTCTGTTTCTCTTCTATTTTTGATTTTCCCAGTTTTCCTTTTTCTGACTTGACTCTGCTCCCATCCCTGTCACACGTCCCAGCCACCTTTCCTTCCAGCAGAACAGGTTAAATCTGTATCCAGCATTTGCTCCTGAGTTATTCCTCATTTGATTTCTTCAAATGCGTTTTGCTGACTGACATTAGGAAGGATGTCGAAGAACTCGTGAAATGTGTGTCTAGACAAGAATAATCTAATTTCTACAAGACTCATTTTAAATATCTCATATTACATTTCTGGTGCTCCTGGTTTTAATATCAACTTTTTCTTTTAATGGCTGAATACTCTCTGATAGGAGCCACTGAAAGAGCTGAAGATTTTCAATATAAACTGATGGTTTAGCTACCAAATATCTGAAGAGCTGATAAATTTGACTTTTTATTACTAGTTCCTCTTGACAGGAAGGTGCAGAGCACTTCTATAACCTGATGCCTCATGAGCTGACAGACCTTTTTCCCCCAGAAAATAAATCAGCAACAGCAACAATTTGGATGCTCCTGAAATTGGAAGTGAACTTTGGGTATTTTTATCACATCCTTATTCTTTTTTCCAGAATAAGTGAAATAAAAAAATCTCCTAAGGCGGCAAAAAGAACACTTTGGGATCATGGGGAATATCCAAATGAGTTTGCTGGAATGAGTAGAGGAAGAAAGAATGGAAAATGATGGTTGGCCAGATTATTCTCAAAAAAACAAGGAATGAATAAAGACATTGTGAAAGGAAATTTACCCCAATAAGCCAAAGATGTAAAGACTTTTTAATCATTGTTTCTGGACTTGGAGATAAAAGATGACAGTGAAGAGCAGCTGTGGCTGTCCCTGGATCCCTGGCAGTGCCCAAGGCCAGGCAGGACATTGGGGACAGTGGGAGGTGTCTCTGCCCATCCAGGGGTGACACTGGAGGGGATTTGAGGTCCCTCCAAGCCAAACCATTCCGTGTTTCTATGATTTTATTGAAATCTCCAGTTGGATGATGTCCATTCAGTCAAACTAGCATTTATTTAGGTTTTGGAAGTGTTTCTATTGTTTTGTGCTCTTTGCTTTAAAGATGAATATTTTGCTGCACTGGGCTGTGACCTGCTCCAGGTGTCAGCTGTGGCAGGGACACGGCTGCTCCTGCTTTGGAGCTGAATAACACATGGGGGTGTTGGGAATTTTCAGCACAGTTGGAGCTCCCAAGAGATCCAATGCTCTTTTTGTGTTGCAGTTTATTTTAGAGGGCACAGGAGTTTATCCTTTTTGTGGCCCCGAGGCTGCCGGAGCTCCAGGAGCGTTGGGGGAGATGCCAGGGATGCCCAGGCTGGGATTGTTGGGGGGTCTGGGCAGGGCTGGGATGATCCCTGGGGGTCCCTCCCAGCTGAGGATATTCCAGATCCTGTGCTTTGTGAGAGCAGGGCTGTCTCACACGTCATCCCAGCACTGTGGAAGATGAACTGATGAAATGATCTAGGAAAAATAAGAAATCTGATGTAGTCGGAGCTCAGAGAGAAAAACCACCCCATGAAGGCTTCCCGGAGCGCTACAATCTCCTGGCAATAAATGAACAGATTGCCATGAATGAATAAACTGCTTAAGACACTAATTCACATTCAGGAGGCCACGGGGCTGGGGATGGGTGAGGATGACAGAGCTGTTTCCCTGTGATCGGTGCTGCACGGAGCTGGAGGAGGCAAACAGAAGGTGGCCGTGCTCTGCACACAAACTGCTGGGCACAGATGGCTCCCAGGGCTCCTGCCCACGGAAACGGGCCAGGAGCGTGTGCCAGCCTGGCTCCCTGCTCGGGGAAAAGGAGTCTGCAGGGGAAACTGCGGGAGGAGCAGCTGAGGGCACCGGGATGGTTCAGCTGGAGAGGAGCAGACTGAGGGCAGAGCTCAGGGGGAACAGCTCTGCTCCCTGGGACAGGGACAGGAGCCAGGGAATGGTTGGAGCTGGGCCAGGGATGGGCTCAGGCTGGAGATCAGGAAAGGTTCTTCCCCCAGAGGGTGGAATGAGCTCTGGAAAAGCTCCCCAGGGAA
>NC_031774.1:61602158-61605313 GCF_001522545.3 Parus major | reverse complement strand
CCCTTCCCCTGTTCAGGTGCTTCCCAGCACCACCCAAAGGCTTTGTCTGAGTCCTCAGGAAACAGATTCTCTTGGTGACCTGGGCACTGTAGGTCTCTCTGGGGGTTTTCACAATTAAAACCACTATTCTATATTGAAATAAATTTATTTATTTTGATAAATTAAATTATTGTTGAAATAAATTATAATTTATTTCAATTCCATATTGAAATAAAATGAATACTCCATCATTCCCTATCAAAGGCGTCATTGAGACCAGTGGCTGGTTGTCAGCAGGTGACTGAAACTTGAGAAACGGTGTTTGAATGGGGTGGTGCCTCCTCTGGCTGTTCTTCCCAGCTCCCAGCAGTTCCTCTATAGGGATTTCTCTGCTGTTGGATTTAATGGTGGTGGCCTTGCACAAATATCCCCAAATTACTTTTGAATCCCTCTATCTGCGCCATCTGACAGCAGAGATTTTATTATGCATCAGCTGAAAATGCATTTGATTTGTATTAAACTTCTTTGAAGATCTTTCTGCTATTTAATCTCCTTGAGAGTGGAAGACAACCGGAATATTGAGGTCATGGAAGAGTGGGAGAGCAAAGAGAAACGTGGTCCTGGAAGAGCAGGTGGGTGGAAGCTGTGTCTTTTTCCTTAAATCAAGTGCAGGAGAAGCTTTCCAGCCCGACTCTGGAGGATTTCCAGGCAGCACAGTAGCTATTTTTATTAAACTGTTTTCCTGAACAGCTGCCTACTCAGGAGTGTCCCTCTGCATTTACTTTCTGTCTCAATATTCCTCTGGTAATAGAACACAGTCATTTAGGCTGGGATAAAAAAGGGAATTAAAATACCTAACATATCCACAGGGGTGGGTTTTCTCAGTGCTTTGCTGCTGTGGGGAGTTGAGTTTAACTCCTAATTACATGGTAGGGTTTGCAGCCTCGGCACTGTTGATGCTTTTTAGTAAATTCTAAATGGCAATTCTTAAACAAGGCTCTGGAGCTGCTTTGGGAAAAAAGAGAAGAGAAGAGAAGAGAAGAGAAGAGAAGAGAAGAGAAGAGAAGAGAAGAGAAGAGAAGAGAAGAGAAGAGAAGAGAAGAAGAGAAGAGGAGGTGTTTGGTGTCTGTGCTGCTTTCTCAGGCTGGGAGCCCTGGAGCTGGAGCACACCAAATGTTTTTGTTACCTGGGTGAGGTTTGCACTTGTGCACAGGAGGTGGAACAGGAAATGTCTCTATAGAGCTTTGAGGGGCTGTTCAGTGTGGGAAGGCTACCACAAAAATAATGGAAAGGAAAAGGAAAAGGAAAAGGAAAAGGAAAAGGAAAAGGAAAAGGAAAAGGAAAAGGAAAAGGAAAAGGAAAAGGAAAAGGAAGAAAGAAACAAACCAAGGCTTTACTCAGCACTCTCAGCACAGCCTGAGTGCCCTCACCAGTATCTTTAATCCTCCAGTTTGAGACTTTGGTTCCTGAGATCAGGCAGCTTAGGCAGCCTTAAACTCATCAGAGCCCCTGAGAACAAAGCTGAGCCCACAGGGGCTGATAGGGGACAGGACAGGATCACAGGGACAGGACAGGATCACAGGGACAGGACAGGATCACAGGGGACAGGACAGGATCACAGGGACAGGACAGGATCACAGGGACAGGACAGGATCACAGGGACAGGACAGGACAGGATCACAGGGGACAGGACAGGACAGGATCACAGGGACAGGACAGGATCACAGGGGACAGGACAGGACAGGACAGGCTCACAGGGACAGGACAGGCTCACAGGGACAGGACAGGCTCACAGGGGCAGGACAGGACAGGCTCACAGGGGACAGGACAGGATCACAGGGACAGGACAGGATCACAGGGACAGGACAGGATCACAAGGGACAGGACAGGATCACAGGGGCAGGACAGGACAGGCTCACAGGGGACAGGACAGGATCACAGGGACAGGACAGGATCACAGGGACAGGACAGGCTCACAAGGGACAGGACAGGCTCACAGGGGACAGGACAGGACAGGACAGGATCACAGGGGACAGGACAGGCTCACAGGGACAGGACAGGACAGGCTCACAGGGGACAGGACAGGATCACAGGGACAGGACAGGCTCACAGGGACAGGACAGGACAGGATCACAGGGACAGGACAGGATCACAGGGACAGGACAGGATCACAGGGACAGGACAGGCTCACAGGGACAGGACAGGCTCACAGGGGCAGGACAGGACAGGATCACAGGGGACAGGACAGGACAGGACAGGCTCACAGGGGCAGGACAGGCTCTCTCATCCCCATCTGTGGCTCCAGCACAGGCTGCTCCTGCTCCTGGGATGGCCACAGAGCTCATCCAAGCGCTCCCCGTGTGGCACCACCAGGACAGATCCCACCAGGCTTTCCCCAGCCTGTCCTTGGGGCCACAGGCAGGAATTCCCAGAGGCTGCTCACAGTCCCTGCTAAAATTAAACTTTGGGCTGTTCACTGCCCTTCCCAGCACTTGCTGTCCCCTTATGGGAGCAGGGCCTTGTCCCCAGTCCCTCTCCAGCTCTCCTGGAGCCCCTTCAGGCCCTGCCAGGGGCTCTGAGCTCTCCCTGGATCCTTCTCCTCTCCAGGTGAGCATTCCCAGCTCTCCCTGGATCCTTCTCCTCTCCAGGTGAGCATTCCCAGCTCTCCCTGGATCCTTCTCCTCTCCAGGTGAACATTCCCAGCTCTCCCTGGATCCTTCTCCTCTCCAGGAGAGCATTCCCAGCTCTCCCAGCCTGGTCCCAGAGCAGAGGGCTCCACTGGAACCTCTCCATGGTCTCCTCTGGACTCTCTCCAGCAGCTCCACATCCTCCCTGTGCTGATAACCCCAGTCCTGGGCACTCAAGTTGATCAATTACCCATTTAAAAAAAAATCTATAAAATACCTATTAAATGGTTTGGCTTGATGGACTTGGAGGTTGTTTCCAGCCTAGCTGGCTCTGTGATTATTCCCTTACTCAGCTCATCCACATTCCCCTACACAGCAAAGCAGAGCAGCATTGCAGCGTGGCCCAGGTGAGAGAACTTCATCCCATTTCTGTGTGTCCTGGAGCTGCGGGGCTGGGGCAGGGCAGAGCCCCCAGCTGATGGTGCAGAGCTGCAGAGGGGCAGCCTGGAGCTGGCTCTGTGATCAGCTGCTCACAGATGGATGAGCTGC
>NC_031774.1:61598931-61601483 GCF_001522545.3 Parus major | reverse complement strand
CTCCCCACCCTCCCAGCCAGGAATTCCTTCCCAATATCCCATTAAATCTCCCCTCCTTCAGCTTAAAATAGGAAGTTGTGTGGATTTCTCAGCAAGGACAGGTGTATTCTAAAACTCAGAGGGTGAACATGACTGAAATCCTGAGAGAAACCCCCACACCTTTAGAGGAAACCTTGGCCAATTAACAGAGCTGTTTCTGTAAAACTCCATTGTAACAAGGCAGGTGGGACTGGGAATGTGGTGCCACCACGGTGGATGCACAAACTGCTGCTCAATATTTGCAATCCTAAAACTGGGAGCCTCTGCTTTGAAATGAGCTTTATCCTGGGAAGATCCTCCAGGAGTGGAGGGATAATAGGATCATTTATAACACTGGGATTTTAAGCAATATTCTTCACTTGTACCAAGAGCAAGAAATCACAGAGTGTTTTCTTGCCAATATTAATCCAAATTTTAAATGTTTGCAAGCTGAGCCTATTAGACAATGGACAGGGAGATTTGGGAGGAAAAATTGAGGGTGAACTTTTTGGGGGACTTCACTCTGTCCTGCAAATAAAGCCCTGGCTGTGTGCCCACACTGAGCCCAGCACCCCAGCACTTCCCAGATGGTAATTTAGGTTTTGCTTTATCCCAAGGAAGATTAAAGGCTCCTGTAAAGTGCAAACCATCAGCCTGAAATATCGTCATGGACTGTATTTTCAGAGCTTTTTATATATTCCCCAAATAAACTGCTCCTGCAGCAGGGAGAGGAGAATAAAGGGGGCTGCAATGTAGGTCAGGACAGCAGGGAAGGGCTGCCAAGGTTAAGGAGGAACAATTCTTCATCTTCATCTTCCTCAGTGCTGGAACAGCCCCAGCTCAGGGCACCAAGGGCTGGGGGTGTCCCAGGGCCCCTGGGCCGGGCACAGGGATCTCTGCAAGGACAAACTAATGAAGAAAAATGAACTCCAGGCTGTGGAAAGCCTCCCTGCAGCCTCCTGGAGGTGACAATGAGGGGATGAAACACTCCCTGCTCCCACGGGGCCAGCGGGGCTCTGCTGAGGGACTGGGGACAAGGGATGGAGGGACAGGAGCCAGGGAATGGCTCCCAGTGCCAGAGGGCAGGGATGGATGGGAGATTGGGAATTGGGAATTGCTGGCTGGGCTGGAATTGCCAGAGCAGCTGTGGCTGCCCCTGGATCCCTGGGAGTGGCCAAGGCCAGGCTGGACATTGGGGCTGGACATTGGGACAGTGGGAGCTGGCCCTGCCATGGCTGGGGGTGACACTGGGGGGAATTTGGGGTCCCTGCAGTTCCCAGAGCCCCTCCTGGGGTTCCCAGCAGACAGCCTGGGGCAGTTCTCCATGGCAGGGGCAGCAGGGGAGGCTCTGGGGGTAACAACTGAGGCTTCTCTCAGGCAATAATTCAAGCAGAGAATTTCTAGATTGGCTAAATTGATTAAGAATGCTGTGATATATTTCAATTACAACTTTTACAAGATACGTGCTTTAAAATGAAAAAAAAAATCACTCTGACAGAAACTCTGAGCAGGGAAGATAAATTAAGGCAATTTTATTTTTCTAGAAGCTTCAATATATTATAGAATCCCAGACTGGTTTGGGTTGGAAAGGACCTCAAATCCCACCCAGTGCCCCCCAGCCATGGCAGGGACAGCTCCCACTGTCCCAATGTCCAGCCCCAATGTCCAGCCTGGCCTTGGGCACTGCCAGGGATCCAGGGGTTCTGCTCTGGCCACCTGTGCCAGGGCCTCACTCTATTTTATTTCATGATCAACCATTAACATTTCATTTATTCAAAATGCATTTACTAAATCTTTCTTTTTTTGTTGTCTCAGTTCTGTTAAATAAAATGCTGATGGAGATGAGTAATGAGTTGTCTTTGCTTGTCCCAGTAATGATCATTATTTTCCACTTGAAATTAAATTACATTTAAATTTTGGTAATAAACAGCTGAGTAGTAATGAATGCTACACCATTATCTTAATATTCTGCAATTTATCACCTCTGAAAACAGATAAATCAGTCTGCTAAGGACAGCCAGTGGAATGCCAGGTCACAGACTAAAGAGAACACTGATTTGTGTGCCATTAACGGTGCTCTGCTGGCACACACCTGTCACTGCCTTTAAAGGTAATAAAAACCCCACCCAACGTTTGAAAAACCTCAAATTCAGATTCTTTTGCTAAGAACTTCCCTTTAGAATGAATCCTGGGGTGTGAGGGAGCTGCCACCATTCCTGTTCCAGCTGTCCCTCCCGGTCCAGGAGCAGACACCCTCTCCCCACAGCTCTTTCCCAGGCTTTATTCCTCCCAAATTCTCCTGTGTCCCAGGCAGGGGCAGCCCTGCAGGAGGCTCCTGGGGATGCTGAGGGCTCCTGAGGTCCCACAGAGCTGGGAGCTCCCCAGGATTTGGGGTCCTGCCCTGGGGGTGGCTCTGTCCTGCGCTGCCACCTTCCCCAGATGTGGGGCTGGAAACCTGGAAAATCCGGGAGCCAGCTGGGGATGGAGCCCCAGAGTGTCCCTGCAGGAGGAGCTGCTGCTGCAGGATCCTCTGG
>NC_031774.1:61597783-61598330 GCF_001522545.3 Parus major | reverse complement strand
CCCTGCCAGGACCATTCCAGGGGCTGATGCAGGTTCTTTAGGGGATCCTGCCCCGAGGGCCGGCCCTGGCCAGGACAATCCGTTCTGGGGGATCTGCAGGTGCCAGGCTGGGAGCTCTCTGCAGCAAACACCACTGGATACAGCTTTCAAAAGCTAACTTTTGATTTAATGAAGCTGTCCCCTCTCATCAATTTCATTCCAATCCTTGAGAGCAGAGAACCTTTTAAGTCTAATGAAAAATGTTAATAAACCTTCACATTGTGGAGAGGGTTTTTTTCCTAATTCAGTAATAGCTGTCAGCACCTTTCCCCACTCTCACCTTAACATGTTAATGTGCTGTGCCTCTGCTCTGCTTACTAATTACCAGAGCCTCCACAAAGCTTCCCCAGGCCAGGCTGGGCAGGGCTGGGAGCAGCCTGGGATGAGGGAAGGGCTGGGCTGGGATCTGAGTCCCTTCCATCGGTACCGGATCCTCCTGGAGCGGCTGGGCCGTGGCGTTTGCTGGGCCTGGAAGGCGCTGCTGGGATCAGGAGAGGATGAGGAGAGG
>NC_031774.1:61596687-61597508 GCF_001522545.3 Parus major | reverse complement strand
TGAGGAGAGGATGAGGAGAGGATGAGGAGAGGATGAGGAGAGGATGAGGAGAGGCTGTGCTCTGGGATGGGATGGGATGGGATGGGATGAGGTGAGGCTGAGGTGATGCTGTGCTTTGGGATGAGGTGAGGCTGAGGAGAGGCTGAGGAGAGGCTGAGGAGAGGCTGAGGAGAGGCTGAGGAGAGGCTGAGGAGAGGCTGAGGAGAGGCTGAGGTGAGGCTGTGCTTTGGGATGGGATGAGGCTGTGCTCTGGGCTGAGGAGGGGCTGGGATGAGGAGAGGCTGTGCTCTGGGATGGGATGAAGTGAGATTGAGGTGAGGCTGAGGAGAGGCTGAGGAGAGGCTGAGGAGAGGCTGAGGAGAGGCTGAGGAGAGGCTGAAGAGAGGCTGTGCTCTGGGATGGGATGAGGAGAGGCTGAGGAGAGGCTGAGGAGAGGCTGAGGAGAGGCTGAGGAGAGGCTGAAGAGAGGCTGAGGAGAGGCTGAGGAGAGGCTGTGAGGCTGGGATGGGATGAGGAGAGGATGTGCTCTGGGATGGGATGAAGTGAGACTGAAGAGAGGCTGAGGAGAGCTGAGGAGAGGCTGAGGTGAGGCTGTGATGCTGGGATGGGATGAGGAGAGGCTGAGGAGAGGCTGAGGTGAGGCTGTGATGCTGGGATGGGATGAGGAGAGGCTGTGCTCTGGGCTGAGGTGGCCTCACCTTGCCCCTGCAGACAAAAGGAACACCTAAAGCTACTGGAGCGTGTCCCAAGGGGTGACAGATGGTGAAGGGACCAAAGGGACCAAAGGAGAAGCTGAGGGCACTGGGATTGTTCAGCTGGAG
>NC_031774.1:61592914-61596046 GCF_001522545.3 Parus major | reverse complement strand
TGGCAATTCCAGCCCAGCCAGCAATTCCCAATTCCCAATTCCCAATTCCCGGTTCCCAATTCCCAATTCCCAATTCCCAGTTCCCAGTTCCCAATTCCCAATTCCCAGTTCCCAGTTCCCAGTTCCCAGTTCCCAATCTCCCACCCATCCCTGTCCTCTGGCATTTCAGATGAAGCCCATCCTCCCCTCTGCCAGTCCCGAGACTGTCCCGGTGTCCCAGGAGCTCTGGGGACCCCCAGCCCCGCTCCCCCAGCCCCAGCCATCCACAGCCAATAACGAGGAGCGTAATTAAGATAAAGGTGTGAAAGAAACGCCGTTTCTGGAAGGTAGGACTTGTTGGAACAGAAATTCTGATGCAGGAACATGAAAGCTGACAAATGGGAATAATTTCATGCAACATGTAATTAAATAGTACAACTTATTAGCACAGGGGGTTGCTATGGCAAATAATTCATGGGAATTGGGAAGGAAAGGCAAATGCAGGCAGATAAGAGCAGTACCTGGTTATCTGAGCTCAGAGAGCAGCACAGGCTGGGCTCTGCCTGCGAGCAGCTCTCCCTGCATCCAAACATGCCCTGCCCCTGGGGATGTTCTCTTACTTTCCTGTTTCAAATGGGAATTTGGGTGGCTCTAATTTAAAATGAATAATTTTAGCATTATTTTTAGAGCTGTATAAAAATACCTCTGTTTTTTACACAATAAATTTATTTTATGTATTTTATGTTATATATAATTTTTCAGAATAATTTTTTTTTAGCTTCAGAACAATTCCCAGAGCAGCTGTGGCTGCTCCTGGATCCCTGGCAGTGCCCAAGGCCAGGCTGGACATTGGGGACAGTGGGAGGTGTCCCTGCCATGGCAGAACAAGATGAGTTTTAAGGTCCCTTTCAACCTAAACCATTCTGGGATTCTGTGACTTGTTTTTGTTATTTTTTTGAGTGGTTGAAATGCTCTGAATCTCTGCTGTAAGATTTTCCTTCATTCTCCTTTCCCTCTGGGAAGGGTCAGGAGCTGCAGAAAAAACCTTGAATATATTTTGCCCAATCTGAAGGTGACTTTTCACTGGATTAAGCTCTTGGCAGAAGAATTTCAACTCCTTGCTTTGCCTTAATTTTGTGCCTTAGTTATGAATGTTTATTGCCAATGTTACCTAGCTATTAGCTTGTTATTATTTGCCAATTATTAATTACTAATTGATGTCATCCTTGGGCACCTCCAGGGATGGGCACTGCAAACCTCCCTGGGCACTTCCAAGGCCTGAGCGCCCTTTCCATGGGGAAATTCCTGCTGCTGTCCACCCTGAGCCTCCCCTGGCCCAGCCTGAGGCCTGAGCTCTCCTCCTGTCCCTGTTCCCTGGCAGTCCTGGCTGTGTTTGGATGTCCCTGGATGTGTTTGGATGTCCCTGGATATGTTTGGATGCCCCTGGCTGTGTCCCCCCTTGCCCGGGCTGTGTTTGGACAGTCCTGGCTGTGTTTGGATGCCCCTGGATATGTTTGGATGTTGTTGGATGTGTTTGGATGTCCCTGGCTGTGTTTGGATGCCCCTGGATGTGTTTGGACAGTCCTGGATGTGTTTGGATGTCCCTGGATGTGTTTGGATGCCCCTGGCTGTGTCCCCCCAGCCCTGGATATGTTTGGATGTTTCTGGCTGTGTTTGGATGCCCTGGCTGTGTTTGGACAGTCCTGGATATGTTTGGATGTCCCTGGCTGTGTTTGGAAGTTGTTGGATATGTTTGGATGCCCCTGGCTTGGATGTGTTTGGGTGCCCCTGGCTGTGTCCCCCCAGCCCTGGATATGTTTGGATGTCCCTGGCTGTGTTTGGAAGTTGTTGGATGTGTTTGGGTGCCCCTGGCTGTGTCCCCCCAGCCCAGCCACAGCAGCACCAGGATTGATTCGTTGTGTAAATGCCATGAAAAGTTTGGTTCATCCAGGATGAATTGTGCCCTTCCCAGCCCCAGTGATTTCAGCTCTTGACCCACAAGCTTTATTTCACAGCCAGCTCTCTTCCTCCAGCTCCAGATGCGTGTTTCCCAACTGGCTGAAAACTCTCCAGGTTCAAGGAGCAGGATCTTCCTCTTGTCTTCAGCTCTGCAACATTTCTCTGTCCATTGAAAAACACCCCAAGCAGCCAAACCCACAGCCCTGGGTAAAGCACCTATGACAAAACCCTTGGGAAGAGCTGCCTGTCCCTGGAGCAGCATCCCCAGGAGCAGGCTGAGGCAGTGCCTGCAGTTGATTGCAAGAGGCCCTCGTTGCCAGCTACTCCCTGGCTGGTTCAAAGGAATAATTTTCCGATTATGAGTGTTTCTGGGCTGTGTATTAATCATTTACTATTCATTATTTCTGAACTGTGACTGACCACCTAAATTGAGTGCACTATTTCTGGGCCTCAATTAGGTAATTGAAATGCTCTTTAAATCAGAGTAATTAGCAGTGTGGCTTTTCAGATGAATTATTTTTTTATCCTGAATTAATGGAGAATTTGGGGACTTGTGAGCTATTATGCCCATTCTTTGGCAATGATCTGAATTCTGTCAGATAAGGAGCAGCAGGAGTTTGTGCATTGCCCTGAACAGACCTGACAGCTTCTATTTGTTAAAATATTCCCAATTCCAGGCTTGGAGGGCTCAGCCAGCTCCAACAGTTCAGAAATTTCAAACACAATTTGTAACCAACGAGGGCTGTTGGTTACAGGAGCCACAATTTGCTGGCAGCATTTTAAAGTTGTCTCCTCAAGATGGTGGGAATGGCTAATTCTGTGTTTTCCAAGCTCCGTTTCCATCGGTACCAGCGACAGAAGAGCTGCTCAGACCAGCTGATCTAAATGTGTGAGTGCTCTTTTAGGTGTCTCCACCAATTTGTTCTGCTCCTGCTTTGTGTTCACACAGTAAATATTTCCCAGCAGAGGATCTGAGCAGCCCCAGCCTGCTCCTTCCCTCCTGGATGTGGGTCAGGAATATTCCCAGGGCCAGGGAGACAGCACAGCTCCAGATAAATGGGAGGTGAAGAAACGGAGCCTTTTGGTGCTGAAATCTCCACAGACATTGATTTGGTTTATTGTGTTAAAAGGTGTCACTCCAGCACCGAGGGGCTCCTGCAGGGCCTCAGCCAGAGGCTGTGCTCAGTCCTGTGG
>NC_031774.1:61588716-61592591 GCF_001522545.3 Parus major | reverse complement strand
CATCCTCATCTTCATCCTCATCTTCATCCCCATCCTCATCTTCATCTTCATCCTCTCCTCATCCTCATCTTCATCCTCATCCTCATCCCCATCCTCATCTTCATCCCCATCCTCATCCTCATCTTCATCCTCATCCTCATCCTCATCCTCCCCCTCCCCAGGGGTCACAGGGAGCTGAGGGCACCGGGCACACGCAGAGGGACCAGCGGTGGCCCAAGGCCCCTGTGGGGTTTAACAAGGCCGGGAGCTGGAGCTGTCCCGCTCAGGGACCAGCCCGGGCTGGGATGAGCAGCTGGAGCAGCCCTGGGAAGGATTTGGGGGTGCTGTGGGTGAGAGCTGGACCTGCCCCAGCCCAGAGCCCCCCGAGCCCGGCCTGAGCCCCAGCGTGGGCAGCAGGAGAGGGATTGGGATTGTGCTCCTCTGCCCCGCTCTGGTCAGATCCCAGCTGGAATCCCGGCACTGGGAGGAGCTGGAGCTGCTGGAGACCCCAGAGGAGGCACTGGGATGATCCACGGGATGGAGCAGCTCTGCTGGGAGAGCTGGGAATGTTCTCCTGGAGAAGGGAAGCTTTGGGGTCCCCCAGCTGTGGCCTTCCAGAGCCTGCAGGAAAGATGGAGAGAGGATTTCCAAGGGATGGAGGGACAGGAGCCAGGGAATGGCTCCCAGTGCCAGAGGGCAGGGATGGATGGGAGATTGGGAATTGGGAATTGCTGGCTGGGCTGGAATTGCCAGAGCAGCTGTGGCTGTCCCTGGATCCCTGGCAGTGCCCAAGGCCAGGCTGGACATTGGGGCTGGACATTGGGACAGTGGGAGCTGTCCCTGCCATGGCTGGGGGGGATGGGTGGGATTTGAGGTCCCTTCCATCCCCAGACAGTGCCTGGATCTGTTATGGAAGTTCCAAGCCCATAAAGTTTGGTTTATCTGTTACACAACAGCTCAATCTCCCTCTCAGGCTCTCCTGTTTTTATCTGTGTGGCACCATCAGAAAGCTTTGTACAGCCTGGCTATTCCTACTTGATATTCAGGACATGAGGCTTTACAAGAGGAAATGTCTTGATGTATCTGCTATTTTATTTTTAATGAAAACATTTCTTGCTCTGAAAAAAAAGAGGTCACTGCGCATCTCCGAGTACAAATTATTGCATATGCACAGGAGCTGGAAAACCACTAGGTTTAGAAAGCACTAAATTCCCACTCAGCAGCACCTTTAGAACATGCAAATAAGGCAAAAACAAGCAGCACACAAAAATATCCTCCCCGGAGCAGTCCCGCTCCCCTGGGACTGTGCACCGGGGAGAACGGCAAGGGAAATTTTCCTTTTCAAAAACCTTCGTAAAGCAGTGAAAAAATCGCTCCTGGGCAAAGGGCTGGAGGCTCTGATCCACCAAATTCCTTCCCTGGAAGGGCTGGAGTGGCAGGACTGCACAAAGAGGAGCTGCAGAGCGTGGGGGGCCGTGCTTGTGCTCCCTCAGGAGCCCCTCGTTTGCTCCTGTGCTCCATCCCTGCCTCTCCCCTGCTGCTCCCATCAGCCTCCTTCCTTTCCAAAAGAACATGCAAGAAAAAATAAAAAAAAATAGGATTATTTTTATTTTTATTCTCTAAATTATTTGTTCAAATTTCCTTGCAGCTGAGGGGAAGGATCCAGCCTGGTGTGCAGGGAAAGCGTAACGCCATCTGCAATGATAATTTGGAGCTTCTCCTGGCATTTTGCTGCTGGAGTGGGCAGGTGTTGGAGGGGATGGGAATGAAGGACCTGGGCTCCAAGGCTGGCTTGGAGCAGCCTGGGACAGCAGGAGGGTCCCTGGGGTGGCCCTGGGTGGGCTTTGGGGGCCGTTCCAGCCCCCGGCTTTGTGGCTGTGTGGAATTGCTGTGGATCCTGTCAGGGTGTCCCTGCCCCCGCAGCCGCTGCTGCTGCACATCCCCAGCAATCCCAGTCCTGCAGCAATTCCAGCTCTGGGCACAGCAAGATGTGCAATTCAGCTGCTCGGAGCAGCCAGTGACACCACGGTTAAATTTATCCCGAGCCATCTGCGGCAGCACACGCCTGCGAGGGCACGGGAGGTAATCCAGGACTGCAATCCCTGTGTCATCCTCTCAGCCTCTTTCCTTCACCACAATAAATAAATTAAAAGATAGAGAACGAGGCCACGTGCCCTGTAAAAAGCAAAATCTGGTTTTGCTTTCTGGGTGAAGGGTTTTCCATTTGGCTGTGTCGGAGTTAATGAGGTGTCCTGTGAGGCTCAGGCACCGTCCCTGTCCCCAGGAGCTCCTGGATCAGCCCTTGGCATCATCTCCCTGCTCCGAAATTCCCCTGATTCCCCCAGGACAGCTCTGCCCTCAGGAGAAACACGAGAGCAACCCAGTACATCCGAAATTCTGAATGTTTGAAATCCCCTGTCTGCGAGCTGTGGCCTAAAGAAATCAGTTTGCTTTAAGGGCTGAAGGCACAGTTTAACAAAGTTTGACCAAATGTCATCAAATTCACTCTATTTGCCTCATCACTGGTTTCACTTAGACTGTAAAACATTTGGAGGAGAGACATCTCTTCAGTTTATGTGTGCACTCATAAATTTCATGGTACCACAAGCCCAGACCTGGCCTGGCATATTCAGTTGCTGCCATAACCCAATCTATAAATCAGAATTATTCAAAGCCTTCTGCTGCTTTTCCTGGGCCTCTCCCCTCCTGCAGCTGCACCTGTGGATCCAGAGAGCCCCAGAAATAGATTTTTTCAATTATGACTCATGCTGTTGGCTTGATGGATACGAAATGGGGTCCTGATAATAGATCAGAATATTAATAATTTCTTTTGCTTAATTGAAAAGGTTATTTTAATGAAAATAGAGCACTTCCAACGTCTGTCCCATGGGGACATGAGCTGGTTTCCCTGGGAGGCACGTGCCTGGTGCCAGGGGCTCCTCCTCCTCCCTTCCCCACCAGCCAGGGCTGGTTTTGGTACATTTTACAGGAGAATGTGCTCAGTGCTCATTCCTGGGGGGGACCCAACTCAAACCTGACTTTCCCCACGCTCCCCCCTCAGCAGAAGCTCAGAGCATCCTCTGCCAGGGGCCAGGGCTCTGATCCAGGGGCAGCATTTCCAGGGCTGAGCCCAAACCATCGGGAATAAACACCTGGATATTCTGGAAGCTGCCCAGAGCAGCTCAGGAGGCGAGGCCAGGCAAAGCTCAGCCCCTGGGTCAGTACAAAAGCAAAGGCATTCTGTGGATAATGGCCAAAATCCTATTTATTGGTGTGAATCCTTTAACTCCTGGAGCAGCACTGAAAGAAGCTGATTGCTGATTTAGGCTGCACAGATCGTTGAGAATGTAAATTAATGACAAAGTATTAAAATTAAGAAGCAAAGATATGATAATGCCTGGTAAAAATACTGAGAGGTGGAATGGCAAAGCAATATAAGCAAATTATCATCTTCAGGAGCGAAAAAGAAATACAATGGGATAAAAATCTCAGCAGATGGTGAAGTTTAGCATCACTTACTGGAGGTATTCAAGAAAGGAATGCTTTGTGAGCATAAAGAGAGTGAAGAAGAATTTTAGTTGATGCTTGATGAGGTTTTTATGAGAAGACATTATGTCCCTGACTTGGGAAGCAGCAGAAGTTTCAGTGAAAATGTAAATGTAAACAGAAGCTGATTCAATTTGTGGGGGGAAAAGACCAATTCAGGTTTCAGCTTAAATTAGACTAAACCCCTAAAATGTAAAAATAATTCCTGTGTGCCAGGCTTTTCTAGACAGGCAAACCTGTCAGAATGAGGAGCATTAAATCCAGGCCTGCTGCTGGAGGCTCCACACTGCCCTGGGTGCTCAGACCCTCTCAAAAACGAGATTTCCCCCAAAGGATGTCAGTGTTATAAA
>NC_031774.1:61579144-61584164 GCF_001522545.3 Parus major | reverse complement strand
CTGAGCAGCTCAGGTGTCCCAGGGCAGCTCCTGGCCCTGCAGTGGGGACAGAACCCAGCAGGAGAGCAGGGATGGCTTCTCTGGAGCTGCTGCCTTCCCCAGGGTCCCTCAGCCGGGGACTTTGGCACTGCTTGGCTTCCCCAGGTTCTGCTTGTCGCTGTGGAATGTTAAAGTTGTGTGGTGCCACGTGAGGATCTGACGTTTGCAGCTGTTCTGGCTCATCCCAGAGTGGTCCCTGTGCATCTGGGACACCACACTCAGGTATTAAAGGTGCTTTTTTCACTATTTTGATAATGAACCGTTATCTTCCATGTAGTTATGACTGGAGGGCTTCTCTGGAGGAGTTTCTGTTTCAAAGTGAGCACTTCTTTAAAAATAAATCACATTTGATTAAAAAAAATCCAGAAATGGGTGTCTCACCAGAGCTGTACATGACTCCTCTTTGTTTTAATACACAAGGAAACAACCTTTGTCCTGCAACCCCCAAACATTTATTAAACTTTGTTTCTGGATATTTTTTGCCTTTCATGGTTGGAGGATCTTCTGTCAAAGTCACCTTGCTGCTGTTGTTAAGAGCTGGAAATTGTGTCAAGATAGAATTTTGTCTTTTCTTTGGTGTGAAGCTGGGCCAGGGATGGGCTCAGGCTGGAGATCAGGGAAGGTTCTTCCCCCAGAGGGTGGAATGAGCTCTGGAAAAGCTCCCCAGGGAATGGGCACGGCCCCGAGGCTGCCGGAGCTCCAGGAGCGTTTGGGCAGCGCTGCCAGGGATGCCCAGGCTGGGATTGTTGGGGGGTCTGGGATGATCCCTGGGGGTCCCAGCTCAGGAGGTTCTATGACAATATTGAGGCAGTTTTTCATCTCAGGAGTATTTTTCTGTCTTTTTCTGTTCTTGCTCTTCTCGTGACTCTCAGAACCCTCTGCCATCGTGTTTTGAAATGCTCAGTTCAGCCCTGGGCAGCACAATTTTAATGGATTAGCACAAAACAGGGAATGAGAAATGCCCGAGGCCTACAGTGGATGTCTGAAATGATGGAGCTTCTGTTGGCCAGCCCAGCATCAGCCCTGGGTGGCTGCAGAATTCCCTGTGCCCTCATCCCACAGGGATGTGCCCTCAGCTGCCTTGGGAGCTGCTGCTCCCTTTCCTCCTTCCCTGGGGAACTGTTCTGACTCCCAGACCTGGGGAGGGAGGCTGCAGGACCAGCAGCCAGAGCTGGATGTGGCCAGGAGCCCGGGCAGAGCTGCTGCAGAGCTCCAGACACTCTGCATGTGGCTCAGCTGGGAAATGTTCTCACTCAGGGGACAGGACAGGAGCCTCTGCCTCTCCTGCCCACCCAGCACAGCTGAATTCCAGACCCAGACCACTCCAGGCTTCCCAGGCTCTCTTCTTGAGCTGAGGTATTAAAAGGTTGGAAAGAAATGATCTATGGGACGTGGGGAAAGGGAAAGGAGCAATGCAGGGAGTGTGAAACAGCCCAGGGGTGTTTGGTGGGCACAGAGGATGTCACTCCCTTCTCAGGGAAGGCCATGCCCTGTTCCAGGCAAGATCAGCCTTTGTCCCAAACTCAGTCTGCTGAGGATGCTTTCCCTTCCTCCTTCCCAAGGAGGAACCACAGAATCCCAGACTGGTTTGGGTTGCAGGGACCCCAAATCCCCCCCATCCCACCCCTGGATGTGCAGGGACAGCTCCCACTGTCCCAATGTCCAGCCCCAATGTCCAGCCTGGCCTTGGGCACTGCCAGGGATCCAGGGACAGCCACAGCTGCTCTGGCAGTTCCAGCCCAGCCCCTGCCCACCCTGCCAGGAACAATCCCTGCCCAATCTCCCATCCAGCCCTGATGCCATCAATGGAAAGCCATCCCCTGAATATGAAAAAACAGGCTGGGAGTCTGGGAAGTAAATCCTGGAAATGCTTCTCTTTGCCGCTGTTAAACGATGCTGGCAGTGACACACACCTTTGGCAGTGGGAACATACCTTTGGCAGTGGGAACACACCTTTGGCAGTGGGAACACACCTTTGGAGGAAGGCACAGACACCTTTGGAAGTACCTGGTGCCTTTATTTTTAACTCTCACTTGGTGGAGCTTTAGCAGTGCTCGTTCCCAGCTCAGCACTGCACACAGCCCTCTGGCAGATGAGCTGAATTCTCAATATTCTCATTTATTTTTGCTAAAGCTTCAGAAGAGTGTGAGAAACTTCTGAGGATTTTACCAGAAATTCCTGCAGTCAGGCACAGATCAGACCCTCCTTTCTTGGAAAGCCAGAGCTGTTCCTTGGAGTTCTGTGTTCCCTTCCTGCTCGGGAAGGGTTCAGCACCTCCTGCCTCCATCCCGAGGGAAACCAAAAGGATGAGAAGCTAAAGGCTGGCGTGGGCATGTCAGTGCCTGTGAAATATTGCCCACATTCCCAGAGGCTGCAGAGCCCTCCTGGATTTTCCTGGAGAGCTAAAGGCAGTTAAATGCTCGGGCACACGTCGATAGCGAGCTTTGATAGCTCCATCGATCCCGCTGCTGCTGAGCCCTGACCGGGGCACGCGGCTCCTGCATCATTGATGGGAACCAAGGGATCCCTCCCGCTCCAGCCCGGGCCTGGCTGCCCTCAGCAGCTCCAGGAGCACCTCTGCTGCCTCCTCATCCTCACGGGAGCCCCGATGCTCCATCCGCCGCGTCCAGCCCCGCGGTTCCAGAGAAACCATCCCCGCGTTCTCACAGAGCGAGGACCACGGGGCTGAGGAGAAAAATGTGATGCTGAAGTGTTAATATATCCCCATGTCTGGCGTTTAGGAGTGCATTTCCCAGAGAATACAGAAGCAATTGTTAATGTCATGTCTGATTTCCTTCCTGGAGATGGGAGATGGACAAAGATTTACTGGAAGTGTTCCTGTCGGTGGCGAGAGGACGGATGCGCATTAGGCAGCTGACAGCAAAGATGAATCCTCTGGTGCCACTGCTGCTGCCCACTGTCCAATCTCCCTCTATAATTAATGAGCTGTCAGAGCTGCTCAGAGCCCGGGAACGGATGGCTGGGACGCCAGGCAAATCGGCCCTGAAATGAGGACTCAACTCAGAGCTGCTCTTTTCCTGACCTTGCAACTCTCATTATCGATTCCGGATAATTTCCACCTGTTTAGGAAAACCAAGAGTAAAGTCAGGGCAACAAAGGAGCTTTTCAAGTCTCCCTGTCAGGTTTTCCATCATTTCAAATATTTGGTCCCTGTGCCTCCAAGGAATCTTCAATGCATGAACTGCTCCAAAATATTTCCTGCTCAGCCGGTTCTGAGCTTCAAAAGTTTGAACAAAACAGAGCTGCTGTTTGTCACCACCATCATTCATAGAGTAAAATATCACTTGAGTAGTGAACTGCATTAATAAAACTACTCATGGCATCCATTCCCAAGAGCTTATTAAAACTGAAGGTGCTCATGGAAAAGAACCCCTCAGGTTTCAGTGTGGAGTTGCAGTAACTGCATAATGTCCTTTATTGCAAGACAAAACAGTTTAGCAGTTTTTGTATTTAATAAGTTTTGTATTTATTGAATTAATCCCTGTGGGTGTCTGGGCCACTGCCTTGGAGTGGATTTTGAGGGTCCCACGGCCCCTTGGCACAGCCCAAGGCTGGTGCTGGCTTTGAGGTGTGCTTTTCCCAGGATTTCCATTCCAGGGAACAGAACTCGCTCCTGTGGCTGGTGGCAGCTGTGGGGACACTGCTCCCTCCAGTCCCTGTGCTGGGCACCGTGGCTGTGACACCTCCTCGGGTGACACAAGCCCAGGATTTCCTGGAGCACAGCCAGGGGTGGCAAACAGAGCTCCCAGAGGGTGCTGGCTGCAGCAGGGGTGGCTTCTGGGGACAGCCTGGGATGGGCCATGCTCCCATCCATGGGAGAGCTGGGTCTGGGGAGCAGAGCTGTGTGGAGCACCCCAGGGCCCTCGTGCCTCACAGACACGATGTTTGTGGGGCAGCAGAGCAGCAGGAACCAGCCTGGAGGGGACAAAGTGTCCAGAGCACACCGTGGCTCAGAGAGAGTCCCAGGGAACCTGGTGCAGCTCCAGGCTGAGTGTGCAGAACCTGCAGCTGCAATCCATGAACGTGTCAGAGCTGCTGGCACCTCCAGGGGAGTTATCAGCGCCCCACAAACGCCTCCATCAGCAGCATTTCTGCTGGAAACGTCTTCCCTGGGAGCTCAGCTCCTGCTGGGGCAGCACAGCCCACAGAGCTTCGCATTTCTACCTGCTGAGGATCTGAATCTGCCCTGTGAAACATCCTGGCTGCTGCAGATGTGCTCTGGTGGTGTTGGAGGAGCTCTGGAGCAGCATTTCCCCATCTGCTGGCACAGCCTGGCCCTGCTCAGCCCTGTCCGGTCAGCCGGGGCTGCCCAGGAGCTCCAGCGTGTGCTGGAACGGCTGGGACAGCGCTGGGGATGCCCAGGGGATGGAGGAGGATGATGAGGGGCTGGGGGGAGGATGATGAAGGGCTGGGGGGAGGATGATGAGGGGCTGGGTGAGGATGATGAAGGGTTGGGGGGAGGATGATGAGGGGCTGGGGGGAGGATGTTCCCCTGGGCTCACCCAGCCCCTTCCAGCTCCCACCCAGGCTGGGGCAGCAGAAGTTGCTCATCCTGCCCAGACCTGGGATCCATCAGCAGAGAGGGGAATGGGATCATTTTGTGAGCAGAAAAGGGAACAGGATCATTTTGTGAGCAGGAAAGGGAACAGGATCACTTTGTGAGCAGGAAAGGGAACAGGATCATTTTGTGAGCAGGAAAAGGAACAGGATCACTTTGTGAGCAGAAAAGGGAACAGGATCATTTTGTGAGCAGAAAAGGGAACAGGATCATTTTGTGAGCAGAAAAGGGAACAGGATCATTTTGTGAGCTGAGAAGGGAACAGGATCATTTTGTGAGCAGGAAAGGGAACAGGATCATTTTGTGAGCAGAAAAAGGAACAGGATCACTTTGTGAGCTGAGAAGGGAACAGGATCATTTTGTGAGCAGAAAAAGGAACAGGATCATTTTGTGAGCAGAAAA
>NC_031774.1:61577702-61578945 GCF_001522545.3 Parus major | reverse complement strand
GCTTTACAGATGTGCATCCCGATGTGATGGAAAGCAAGTGTGGCACTGCAGGGCAGGAGGAGAGGCATTCCATGAATAAATGAAATAGAAAAGCGATGCTGCCTTAAAACAAGAGATAAAAGCAGGCTCTGGATGTAAAGCTGGAGGCAGGAAGCTCTCAAACTCAGGAGATGTGGCCTGGCAGAGGGAACAGATTGGGATTCTGCTCAGGATCATCTGCACAGCCATCCCTGGGAGTCAGAGAATTCATTCTCATGGGAGGAGAGGGAAAAGAAAGGATCCTGAATTAAGGGAGTGGGAAATGACCAGAGGTGACAAGTGTAGGGGAGGGGTCTTTCACTTCTTTTATTTGCCTTTTGGGACATCTGTATTGCAAATTACAGTGGGCTCTTTCAACTCCTTTACTTATTTAGAGTAGCTATAAATAAATTTATTAACTAAATTTATAAATAAATTTATTATTATATTTCTTTTTTTTTTTATCTTGTCTCCTCTTTGACTGTTTTATCAGCTGGGTCTCACCTGTCCCTGATGCATTCTCATCTCCCTGGCCTTTCCCACAGGGAATGTCCCTCAGGAGCAGCCCCAGGCACTGCTGGATGCTGTCCTGGCACCTCTCCCTTCCAGCCACACATCTCCCCTCCGTGCTCCTGATCTCTGCTCTGCTCAGTGGCTCAGAAACACAGAGCCAGGGAGGGCAGGGAAACATCACAGAGAAATTGTTTAACCTGAGAATGCTGGGAAATGTTTTCAAGGAACTGATCCCAGCCAGAGACAAATCCTCACCCGAATGTTTGGGATGGGAGGGAGTTAAATCCACCCTGGATGGGCAGGGACAGCTCCCACTGTCCCAATGTCCAGCCCCAATGTCCAGCCTGGCCTGGGGCACTGCAGGGATCCAGGGGTTCTGCTCTGGGTGTCTGTGCCACCCTGCCCACCCTGCCAGAGAGGAATTCCTTCCCAATATCCCATGGAAGGCATTTTGGGACAGTGGCAGGTGGAAACCTCGGAGCAGTCTGGGCTGCTTGGAGCTGCAGGGAACCCTGAGAGTCTCCTGTGAGCAGTGGGAGCTGGAGCAGGGCAGTGATGGGAGCCCCTGGCTCTGTCCCCAGAACATTTGGGATCCCCCATTGCCCACACCCAGCTCCAGGACAGAGCTCAGGCTGTGTCTGTTCCCAGAACATTTCAGATCCCTCACTCCCCACACCCAGCTCCAGGACAGAGCTCAGGCTGTGTCTGTTCC
>NC_031774.1:61575666-61576804 GCF_001522545.3 Parus major | reverse complement strand
TATGTATTATAGCACTATTTCTGAGTTTCATCAATAACAGAAATAAAGAAAACTATATTAATACAACAAAATTTCTCATTCTTATACACATAACATTCATTTTACTATTTGCAAAAAGCCACCAATATAAAATGTATCTATAACACCTCCAATGACTAATTCCAGGTTTGCATAGACAATTAACAATATTATTGTTTAACCCAGGCGTTCTGGAGAATTTCTTTCCAGAAAACAAAGAGTAAATCCTGTCTGCATTCCTGCCTTTGCCAGGATGGAAATCCCTCCTTGTGTCCCCGTGCATCCCAGTGTTCCCCGAGCTCAGGCTGGATATTAACTTCACACCTGCAATAACCTGAAGGAATATTCCAGGTGTGGTGTTCCCTGGGCACGTTTGGGTTTTATGGCATTGCCATGAGTAACACATTCACCACTTGCACTTCAGTATTTTATTAATAAATAAATATCATATCAGGCTCACCATTCCCAGTAACTGCTGCTTGTGGTTTTCCTCCTTTAAAGTGACATAAAAGAAAATAGGATTGAAATTAAAACAATACAGAAGTTATAAAAACTCTATAAATATATTCTATATTTCTATGGCTATTACCTCATTTTCCACTTCAGACTTATCTTTGGGTGACAGGAAGCCAAAATCCTGGAATGGTTTAATTAGGCTGAAAATCTTATTTAATAAAGTTCTGCTGAAGAAACACAAGCAAATGCTATTAACTTGCACCAGGATCAGCCAGTGGAAGGCAATGGTGACTTTTACTCTGCAAATGGCACCAGAAATCAGAGCAGAACTGACACAAGGAGCAATAACTGTGGCTGCTTTTCCATCCTTTCTGAGCTGGCTCTGAAGAGTCTCTCCTTCCCAAAAAAAGTACATTTCGCAAGGAAATCTGTTTATTCACCAGTTCCAGGCTGAGCAAAATAAACACCAGTCCTTTCCTGGAGAACCTGTGCACAGACACCACCCTCGGGACACCCTGCCTGGGGAGAGGCAAATCCAGCTCACTGGGATCCGCCTGGAATGGAACAAAATCCAGGGAAAACTCCAGCCTGGAGGAGAGAACACCCCCACACTCAGTGGATTAAACAACTTTTGAAGAGGCTGCCACAGCAGGGGCTGTGCTCA
>NC_031774.1:61573758-61575195 GCF_001522545.3 Parus major | reverse complement strand
TCATTTCAAATGTTTTTTGGGGGTGTGCCCCTCACAAGGATCTCTGCCAGAGCTCATTCCCACCCTTTCCCCTCACACTGGGGGTTGGAGCATCACACTCCACTCCCTTGGGGCAGTGGGAGGTGTCCCTGCCATGGCAGGGGTGGCACTGGGTGGGCTTTGGGCTCCTTCCAGCCCAAACCATTCCGGGAGTTTTATGGCAAAATAAAAGTTCTTCTCTAAAGCAAATTATTTACAAATATTTGCCCTAAAGGCAAGTGTTCTGCATAAAGACACCTTGCTGGGTAACTCCTGGCTGAGCACACCCAGAAAATCCAGCCCAGCAGAAAACCTGGGAGGCTTTGCCCACCAGAGCAGAGGAATTCTCAGGAATCTGTTACCCCTGAGGGAATCACAGCATTAACCAGGAATATCCGATGGTTTCCACAGAAGATTTTGAGTATGGAGTCGTTCCCTGCCTTTTGTGGCTGATGCTCACAGATATTTTTCCTTCCCACTCCATTCTTTCTCCACCCCAAACAAAAGCTGGGATGAGTTGTCACTGCTGAGAACAGGGAATGTCTCACACGGAGCCAGGCAGGAAATAAAGGGAGCTCGCAGAGGAGGATGGTGAGGAAGAAGCAGAGCAGAGGGTTGATTTGCCTTTCTTTGGGGCTGCATCAGGTGTGACTGGGGCTGGCATTTAATTGCACCAGCTCAGGAAACACTGAGGAATGGCATCAATTCCACGGGAAACAGATGGAAATTGGCTGGGAAAAAACACTGAGCAGAGCAGACAAATGGCTCACAAAGTGTGAAAAACCCCTCAGAAACAGCACATTTGGAAGTTTCTCATATTGTTTGATTTATTTACTCCACAGTTTATAAACTGCAATGCTGGAATGGCTCTAAGGGGTGTTGATGGCTCCTGACAGCCTTGAAATAATTGACTGATATCAGTTTTGGTGCTAAAGGAAGCAGCAGCCTGGGCATCCTGCAGAGCTCAGAGTCACCAGGATGAGGGAGCTGCTGGCTGTGCTTTCCCTCTCCTTATTTCAGTGGTGTTTGGTGTGTGAGGTGTTGACCCAATCCCAGAGCTCGCCTGGCCATGAATTCTGCTTCTCCCCATTGCCAGGCACTTGTGCAGCTCATTTAGGGCAGCAGAGCTTCTTCTGTGGGTGCATATCCACAAAACAGTAGGTATTGTGTTGTGTTGTGTTGTGTTGTGTTGTGTTGTGTTGTGTTCTATTCTATTCTATTCTATTCTATTCTATTCTATTCCATTACATTACATTACATTACATTTTTATTCCATTCCATCCCATCCCGTTCCATTCCATTCCATCCCCTTCCATCCCGTTCCATTCCGTTCCATTCCATTCCATTCCATTCCATTCCATTCCATTCCATTCCATTCCATTCCATTTTATTTTTATTCCATTCCATTCCATTCCATTC
>NC_031774.1:61568541-61569800 GCF_001522545.3 Parus major | reverse complement strand
TCCCCCAGAGGGTGGAATGAGCTCTGGAAAAGCTCCCCAGGGAATGGGCACGGCCCCGAGGCTGCCGGAGCTCCAGGAGCGTTTGGGCAGCGCTGCCAGGGATGCCCAGGCTGGGATTGTTGGGGGGTCTGGGATGATCCTGGGGGTCCCAGCTCAGGATATTCCAGGATTCTGTGATTTCTGGGACACTGCCCGGTGCCACACGGGCTCAGGGCTCTGCAAAGCAGCTCTGGGCAAACACAAAGGGCACTGAACATCTGACACCCCACAGGGGGGAGGAATGACAACAAATGAACCCCATGAGGAGAAAACCAAGAATCTCCACAATATTCTGAAAGATTTTATATCAATATTCCTGATTTCCTAGGGGTAGGAAATGTCCTGAGAGAGCGGGGTGAGCTCATCAGCCCCACTGCAGGAGAAGCAATTCCAGGTTCTGAGCTCCAAAAGCTGCCCCAGGGAACAGCAAGGGGGTGAAAGTTGCAATGAATGCAATAAATCTGCAGTGGCCAAATTGTGCTTGAATGGGGCCAGCTGGAAGAGGAGATTTTCTCCCAATACCAAGTCCTCTCCTGCAGGAAAGATGTGTTATTTTTTTCCTTGACAAAAAGCCCACATTGTACAAGCAGAGAAGGAATCCACTGCTGCTTTCTCTCTCACCTCCTTACTGGAGCTTTCTCCCACTTTTAACAGTAATTTTAAAAATACAGGCTTTTTTTTCATATTTAAAAACCATAATACAACAGCAATGCTCATTCCTCCCCATCCTTTTTAATCAAAAAATAGTTGAAATGGGAAAACCCAGATCTTTCCCCACCAAATTTCTTTTATTTTTATGAAAAATTGAGAAAAACAGTGAAACCCCAAACCTCATAAATCACGACTTTTCCATTACAAATATTTTGACAGATCTACTCATCACCTCTGAATTCTTCAGAACTGGAGGTAAAGGTGATTTTCAGGCTACACTTTATTACTTCATTCTCCACTGGCCTTTTTCGATATATCTTGTTCTTCTTTCATCTCTCTCACCAAAAGCTGCTTTGCTGTTGGAGCTCTAATGTGGTTTCTTTGAGGAGCTGCCAGTGCCCTGCACTGCTCTCCTCTCCCTCCTCACGTTTGTTCCCGAGGATTTTCAGCCTCCTGCTTCCCCACCCTGCTGAATCCACAGGGTTCTGACTTTGGGGAAGCCCAAATTCATTTTTCTGGGTCTCTCATTGCATCCCTCAATGGAGAAATGAGCTCCAGCACTGGGTACA
>NC_031774.1:61566900-61568233 GCF_001522545.3 Parus major | reverse complement strand
CCCATCCCTGGGTGAACAATGCACCAGGGGTTTGTCCCCATCCCTGGGTGAACAATGCACCAGGGGTTTGTCACCATTCCCTGAATGGACAATGCACCAGGGGTTTGTGTTCCCATTCTCTGAATGAACAATGCACCAGGGGTTTGTCCCCATCCCTGGGTGAACAATGCACCAGGAGTTTGTGTCCCCATCCCTGGGTGAACAATGCACCAGGGGTTTGTGTCCCCAGCCCTGGATGAACAATGCACCAGGGGTTTGTGTCCCCATCCCTGGATGGACAATGCACCAGGGGTTTGTGTCCCCAGCCCTGGGTGAACAATGCACCAGGGGTTTGTGTCCCCAGCCCTGGATGAACAATGCACCAGGGGTTTGTGTCCCCAGCCCTGGGGGAGAAGAACTGGCAGGAGGAGCTGCTCTCACAGTGATCAAAGAGCTGCTGGAAGTCACCAGGCCAAGGCTCCCAGGGAGGATGTGCTGGGACAGCTGGGACAGGGTGACAGAGGAGCCCCAAGGGGACAGACCAGGAGAGAAATAGGCATTGGGACATGACTGTGGCATTGGGATTCTTTCCCTGGCTGGGAGAGGGGCTGGTGGCCCTCGTGTGTCCCTTTGGACACAGAGCCCAGGAACTGAACCCGGAGCTGCTGCACAAAGCTGGGGCTGCAAAGGAAATTTGGTCTTGATTTAAGGCAGGGACAAATGTGACTGCAGGCCAGTTCAGAGCAGCTCTGTGAGATCAGGCTTGTAATGTCCTGGCTCATAGCAATGTGACCTTTTTGGAAAGCATTTGTTCTTGAGGTTGGAATTAATACATCTTCCTGTTCCGTGCTGGAACAGCTCCTCCAAAGAGCCTGGAAAATCCCCAGCACAGAGTGTCAGGCTCATCACTGACTAAAAAATGTCCTCCATAGGATTTCTCCAAGCAAGAAAGAAAACCATTACATTCAGAGACATTTATAAAACAAGCAACACTCGAAAGGACCTTGAAAACTCAGAGCTGCCTTGGTCTGGCCCATTAGGAAAAAGCTCTTTTTTCCCAGAGAGGGGAGGGTGGCTGCAGTGGGGGATGTGTGACACAAATGTCAGGGATCGTGGAGTGTTTTACACGTGTTCAGCAGCGCTGGGGCACAGCAGAGCCCTTCAGATCTGAGAGAATCACAAATCCTCCCTGTGTGCACTGAGGGAGGTTCCCAAACTGAGCTCTCACCCAGACACATCCCAGGGAGGAATGTTCTCCCCATTTCTCTCACAGGTCTCGCTTTGCCCACCAGCAAAGGGATGTGGAGCAGGCAGCAGTGAGTCAGACATGGCACTGCAGAGACACCATTCCCAC
>NC_031774.1:61564080-61565797 GCF_001522545.3 Parus major | reverse complement strand
ATTTTGCAGAAAGGAAATGAAAGGTGGTTGTGGATGCCCAGGAACCCGCAGAGAGTGACTGGATCCAGCCCAGAGTGGGTGTTGTGTCCCCTCAGCTGTGCCTGCAGTGCCATCCCTGCTGTGCCTGGGACAGCCGTGCCAAGGGGCTGCTCCGGGTTTGCTTCTGGTTTTGGGGGATTTTCTCAAAAATCTCAAAAAATACAAACAATCCAGGAAAAACTCCACCCCAAAAGCTCAACCTGGATTCTGTCCCTCTGTGAAATGAGCATTTATTTTGGTTCTGCAAAGATGGACATTGTTTGGTGCTTTTGGCTCGGAAATGCAGTGCTGGACATTTCAGTGAATCAGGCTGTGATCTCCAGAGGGAAAGTGGCTGCTCCAGCACGGGGAAATCTGGGGGTCCTGAGGGCTTTTTGGAAAGTTGATTTCCCCAAAAGATCCAGCTCAGTTTTCCTGTCACAGCTCATTCCAGAGGACACAGGGGTTCATCCTTGTGGTGGTCCCAAGGCAGCCAGAGCTCACAGAGTGCTTGGCCAGGCTGGGATTGCTGGGGTGTCCTGTACCCCCAGACCCTGGAACTGTGTTCCCAGGCTGGGATTGCTGGGGTGTCCTGTACCCCCAGACCCTGGAACTGTGTTCACAGGCACAGAGCAGCCTCTCAAGAGCTGCTGCTCATCCCAGGCTAAAACAGAACTGTGAGTTCATTCCCAAGCATAAGAAAGGCCTTTTCCAGCACTTTGTTTTCCTGGATCCCCATTTGTCTCTGGCTCCTGGTTCCAGCAGCCAGGGGCTGAGCAGGAACATTCTCACAGCCACACAAAGGTTGGTTTTCATGGTCCCAAGGACTTGGAAACTTCTTCTTGCAGTGCCTGCTGCTCCCTGCCCAGGACACACACGGCTGGGAACGAGCAGCTGGCACTGGGAATGGCAGGAAAGGAGCTGGAGATTACTCAGTTAATTATTCTCTGGAACTGGCTCTTCCCTCGTGAATTCCATTTAATCTTCACAGCACAATTTCCTTCAGAAAACATAATGATCGTAATGAGTCAAGTCTGAAGTGTTCTGTTCTTTGCAGGTGAGCAGGTTAATTTTCTCTATAATTAGCTAATTGCCAAAACTTGAGCTATTGATAGCGAGGCAGAGGGAAATCAGTACAACACCTTGTCCGTGTCTCTCGAGGTAAATTATGGCAGAGGAGGTTGGCACAGGAAAGATTACGGGAATTTTGAAGGTCTTTGTAAAATATTTGGTCTTAAGAAATTCAAAAGGAAGAGCTCATGCTTAGCACTGAGCTGATTTATTCCATAGCGTTCTTCTCTTCTTCTGTTTGCTTTTTCTGAGTCCTGACACTTTGCTACTTTTTCCTTTGACACTTTTTACTTTGCTACATCTTTCTCCACCATGAGCTCCTGATTCCCCTCCAAGCTCTGTGTGCCCTTCCCTTCGGGATCTGCTTCCCGTGGTTTTAAACCTCAAGTGTTTGAGTCTGAGCTCTGCCAACACCTCAGCTGTAGAGGATTTCTGCTTGCTTTGTTCCAGCACAAACCACATTTTGTCTTTTCCTTTTTCCAGCCTGCCATGGGACGGGAGCAGCGTCTCCCCATCTTCCTGTGGCTGTGCCAGCCCTTCCTCCAGCTCCTGCACTGCAGCACGGGGAATCACCAAAGCCCAGGATGGGCTGGGCTGGAAGGAGCTTTAAGGAGCTTTTGGTTCCACC
>NC_031774.1:61560461-61562907 GCF_001522545.3 Parus major | reverse complement strand
GAGCTGGGCACACCCGGAGCTCGCTCAGCCCCCGCGGCACACGGAGCTCTCCTGGAAGCCACGGCCCCGGCTGGAGCAGGAACGGCCCAGGGAGGGGGAGAGGTGCCCCAGCTCCTGCCCCAGAGCGGTCTGAGCTGCTGCTGGAGACAGGGGCAGGGCAGAGGAGGAGGCACCTGGGGGTCCCAGAGGGAATGGGGTGGGGTGTGAGGTGTGTGGGGTGAGGTGTGTCACACCTGTCACCTCTGGGGTGTGTGTGAGGTGTCACACCTGTCACCTGTAGGATGTGTTTGAGGTGTGACACCTGTCACATGTGGGGTGTGTTTGATGTGTCACACCTGTCACCTGTGGGGTGTGTGAGGTGTGTGAGGTGTGTCACACCTGTCACCTGTGGGGTGTGTTTGATGTGTCACACCTGTCACATGTGGGGTGTGTGAGGTGTGTGGGGTGTGTGAGGTGTGTGAGGTGTGTGAGGTGTGTGAGGTGTGTCACACCTGTCACCTCTGGGGTGTGTTTGAGGTGTTTGAGGTGTGTTTGAGGTGTGGGGGGTGTGTGAGGTGTGTTTGATGTGTTAGAGGTGTCACACCTGTCACCTGTAGGATGTGTTTGATGTGTCACACCTGTCACCTCTGGGGTGTGTTTGAGGTGTGGATGGACACACCCAATGAGTTTTGTCCCTGGCCTTGGAAATGGAGCCAGTGCAGCACCAGCACATTTTTCCTTAGCTCCTCCTGCTAATTCCACACAAACATTCCAAGGATAAGCAGCACTTCTAAATGCCTCCATTTCACACAGAAACAGCAGCAGCCTCCCATGCAGCCACCTCCAGCCCCTGACAAATAAACGGCAATACTGATTTGAGGCTCCTCACCAATTCATGTGAGCCACAACTTCATGCATTTTGTTTCACAATCTGATAGGAGGGAAAGGCCAGCTGGGAATTGTGCCCAGGGGATTCATCCCAGGACAGGGGAGATGCTTTTGGCCAGCCCAGGAAGTGCCATCAGTGTGGCAGGAGCTGGATAACTGTGCTGAGGATCTCTGCTGTGACAGCACAGACACTCAGAGCCTCTTGCTCAAGGATTAGGAAACGTTTCCCTGGGTGCTGGCAGTGGGAACTCTGCTCCTGGCCTGGCACAGACAGGAATATCCACTTTCCTGGAATATTGGAATATCCATTCCTTTGTGTCCTCCTGGAAAGCTTTCCCATTCCAACAATGCCCTTCTGGCAGTGCTCAGCTGAAGCTGAGGCTTTACAAGTCACCTGCTTTGTTCCTGCCACGTGCTTCAATTGAGAAAATAAATAAGTAAATGAATTTAACAATGTGCAAGGAAAGGCTTTGGCAATGCATCCAGTTTCTTGTTTTAAAAGAAGAGGAAAAAACAGTAAATTCATCTTGCCAGTGAGAAACCCCTCACTAAAGGGATTCACCAAGTGAGGGGGAATTGGTTTCCCCTGAGACCCTTCCCCACTGCTGGGGGAGGCTGATTTGGGGTCTGCCTGTCCCAACCCCAGCACCAAGCTGGGCCAGAGGGTGCCCAGCACCCAAAAGGGGCTGTTCCAGCACAGCCCTGCTCACTCCCTGCAGTGGCTGAGCAGTGCCACGTCAATAAATCAAGGGACCCCGGGGCCTGGCACTGAACTTTTATTTGAATTTATTTAATTGAATCTGTCACTTTTTTCTTAGAATGATCTTTACACAGGGCACTCTCCAGTTCCAAAGTGTCTGTTCCAGCTGCTCTGAAGGGCTCTGTGCCACGGGGCTGAGCAGGAAGGCAGAGAGCAGAGAGCTCTGCCTTCCTCCCTGGGAATGGGAATTGTGCTTTTCCTTCTGCCCCCAGACACGGCTGTGGCTGCAGTCCCCCACTGGCCATGGGGGTGTCTCTCCATGATTCCTCTCCTAAGGGAGAGAATTCCTGCTCATCCCAGCCCCAGAACCCTCCCTGAGTGCTTCCAGCCCGGCTTTCCCTCGGCTAGAGCTGTCTGTGATGGGCACAGGGGTGTTTAATGTTCCTTCTCAGCCTTTCCTGCTGCTGAAGATCATTAACCACGTCCTTTGGAGCTCCCTGACACTCACCACTCCAAACCTCTCCTCCAGGGTGAGATTTTCCAGGCTTTGTCCCTTTTTGAGGTGGTTTTGTGCTGGATCCATCTTCTCCTTTGTGCAGCAACACCCTGAGCCCTTCCCAGAGTGCCCAGAGAGGGGAGTGACCCCCAGGCCCCCCCAGGTCCCATCTCTGTCCCCTCTGGGTCCAGCTGTGCCACTGGAGCCCGGGCTGGATACAAATGTCACTTCCCAGGGCTGGAACCCCAACCTTGCAGTCCCTCTGCTGGGACAGAGCTGCTCCAGGATATGGGAATCAGAGGAACCCACGGAGCTGCTCCAGGGCTGGGAGAGCTGGGAATGCTCACCTGGAGAGGAGAAGGATCCAGGGAGAGCTGGGAATG
>NC_031774.1:61548919-61560051 GCF_001522545.3 Parus major | reverse complement strand
CCCTGGATCCCTGGCAGTGCCCAAGGCCAGGCTGGACATTGGGGCTGGACATTGGGACAGTGGGAGCTGTCCCTGCACATCCAGGGTGGCACCAGGTGGGATTTGGGGTCCCTTCCAGGACCCTTTGACAGGATTGTCCCCTCCATCCCCTCTCCCCTGGCCCAGACAGGTCCTGGCTCAGGGCAGGTCCCTCTTCCAGCCCCTGAAAATGAAAACAGCCCCAGGCTGCCCAGCAAGGCCAGAAATCCATTACAGGTCACAAAGTGCTCTGACTCTCGAGGGCCAAGAGGGATTTAGAAGACGAGGCAGCAGCAATTTCATCTGCAGAGCCTCTGATTCCCACACAGATCCTGCCTGCTTTTCTCCCAAATAGTCCCTGAACAGCACAGGAAATGTGAATTGTGTCCTGAACAGCTCATTCTTCCAGAACCAGGAGAAAAATTAAACTCCAAAAGTTAATTATGTAGCGAGAAGCTGAGTGGGAAAGGAGCTGAGAGGGAGGAGGAGGAGGAGGGAAGAAGGGCACCATGAAAGACAGAGGGAGAGGGTAAACCGGTATTTATTCATCTAGGAAAACAGATTTTTTAACTACGTGCCTTCTTCCAGCTCCTGTCTGCAAGTTCTAATAACAGATTTTTAATTTACCAGACACATTTTGCATGTCCCCTTGTTGCATTTTGCTTGCTATGAAAAGAAATTCATATTTTGAAACCGCAAAAGCCAATTCAGATTTTCTTCAGATAATGATTTGTTATTAAGGTTAGGAGCCTTTTTTGCATAATTAAATTAGAATTGTTTTGGGCATGTTAGGATTTGTGCCATTGGGTTTGGATAGCAAATACATATATTTTATTTCCTTTCTTGCCATGAAAATATTGGCTCTGTAAGAGATGTGATTACTTCTGGGTTTACATGAATATATTCATTTATCATGTGGTTATCCTGGCACTCAGCTCCAAGCCCCAACGATACCTCGGGAAGGAGATGAAGGAAGCAGCAGGACCCAGGAGCTTGTTTGGACAGCCCCAGTGCTCAGGGCTCTTGGAGCACTCTGGGTTATTCCTGAAGTTCAAGTCCCACTGGAAATAATTCCAATTCCCTGAAGTGTTTGGTGAAGTGCAGCAACTGAGCTCAAGAGCTGGCTTTGGGAGAGTTTGTGACAGCTCAAGGCACTTTGAATGTGGAACAATGTTCTCCCCCAACATGGGGAACTCGTGCAAGATCATGAATTTCTGTGGACACTGTTCTCTCTGGGAAACTGAGGCTCACTTCTCCTCCCTGAGGTGAAACACGGGGTCAATCCTCTGCCTCACCCTGCCCCTGACTGGGGGAAAAGGGTTTCCTTTTGCACTGGAAGCCAGGGAATATTGAAATTGTGCCCCATCAGGCTGGAATCCCATCCCCAGGCTGCTGCAGGGCAGGGCTGCACATCCTGCTCTGTCCCACGTGAGGAAGGAGCTGCAGAGGTTCCTCCCCAGTCCGTGTGTTCCCAGGCTCAGTTCTGAGCCCCCTGGGTTTATTGCACAGGATGCTGCTCCTCTCTCCACACCGGCATTTTCCAGCCTGGGGAGCATCACAGAACGCCTGAGACTGGAAAACACTTCAAGGCTCCAGGCCAAGCTTTGACTGAACAGCACCATCCCCACTGCTGCTCTGAATCAAGCTGTTTTCCAAGATTAATGACAATTATTAGCAAGAACTGGAGTAATTTCTGGCAAAGATCTGTAGATCCAAGAGCTTGGCAGTCATTCCGTGGTGTTCTCTTTTGCAGGGCTGCAGGAACCAGAGGAACAAAGACTCGTGGAATCATGGAATGGTTTGGGTGGGAGGGACCTCAAATCCCATCCCAATTCCAGCCCTGGATGTGCAGGGACAGCTCCCACTGTCCCAATGTCCAGCCCCAATGTCCAGCCCCAATGTCCAGCCCCAATGTCCAGCCCCAATGTCCAGCCTGGCCTTGGGCACTGCCAGGGATCCAGGGGCAGCCACAGCTGCTCTGGCAATTCCAGCCCAGCCAGCAATTCCCAATTCCCAATCTCCCATCCATCCCTGCCCTCTGGCACTGGGAGCCATTCCCTGTGTCCTGTCCCATTCCCTGCAGTATCCACAGTCTGGGATGGAAGCAGCTTCCAGAAAATTCCCCCAGGCACTGGAGGGTTCCTGGGGGCACAGCAGCAGCAGGGGCAAGGTGAGCAATCCCTCCCCAAAATCCAGGGATTGCTCAGGCCCCTGGGAAGAGCCATTCCTGGGGGTTCATGGTGTGCAGGGATGTTTTCCCAGATGTTTGTGGCTCTGGCTCTTTGGGGCAGCTTTTGCTGTGGGATCAGCTGAGACTGGAGCCATCTCCTGCCCCAGGGCAGCAGCAGCTGCTCAGCTCCTCCCTGCCAGATGTTCCTGTGCAGATGTGCTCTGATTGTCTGGGGTGTGTTCCCTGATCCTTCATCCTCCTCCCAGGGTTTTCCCAAGGGCTGTGGGCTCCCATCACTGCTGGGAAGGGGAGCTGGAGCTGCTGGCCCATCCCACACGGATCTCTCATGGATGATCCAGGGCTCCTCACCCTCGGGAAAATCCTGGGAATGGCTGCTGAACGGATTTCAGTGATTTTAGTGATTTTAGTGCCACAAATCCCAGAGATCTGGGGATTCCAGAAGTGCAGACTGGAGGCTGTGTCTCCACAGGGCAGGGCCTGTGATGAATGAACTCTGTCCCACCCTCCAAGCATCCCGTGCCCATCCCCTGTGCTGAAATGCACAGAATGGATTGTTCCACAACAATCCATCCCTCAGTGCCAGGGTTTTGCCAAGCCAGTCTGATCCTGTCCATTCTGAAAGCCCTGAGAGCCCCTTCACAAGACCACGGTGTCAGAAGGGAAGTGGCACTGAAGGGACACTGCCCAGGAACTTTCCCAAGGGCTGATTTCGGAAATGGCAAATGAAAAATGCAAATTCTTCAGCTCAGTGTGTGTAACCCAGGGATGGGTTGATTTTGGGGGTGTTTTTCCTGGGGAGGAGAGAGATCTGGGCAGAGCTCAGAGCCCCTTCCAGGGCCTAAAGGGGCTCACAGAAAACAGGAGTGACTTCTTACGTGGGCAGAGAGTGACAGGACAAGGGCTGAGGGCTTCACACCAAAAACCTCTGAAAGAGATTTAGTTTTATGAAGGAATTGTTCCCTGGGAGAGGGGCAGGCCCAGAGGTGCCCAGAGCAGAACCCCTGGATCCCTGGCAGTGCCCAAGGCCAGGCTGGACATTGGGACCTCCTGGGACAGTGGGAGCTGTCCCTGCCATGGCTGGGGGGCACTGGGGGGGATTTCAGGTCCTTTCCAACCCAAACAAAGGTGCTGCTGCTGCTGCCACCTCAGCCTGTTCTGGGAAAAACCTCCCTGTTCTCCAGGAGCTCTGGATCCCTCCCTGCAGCCCCAGGGGTTTGGGATCCCTCCCTGCAGCCCCAGGGGTTTGGGATCCCTCCCTGCAGCCCCAGGGGTTTGGGATCCATTCCTGCAGCCCCAGGGGTTTGGGATCCCTCCCTGCAGCCCCAGGGGTTTGGGATCCCTCCCTGCAGCCCCAGGGGTTTGGGATCCCTCCCTGCAGCCCAAGGGGTTTGGGATCCATTCCTGCAGCCCCAGGGGTTTGGGATCCCTCCCTGCAGCCCAAGGGGTTTGGGATCCATTCCTGCAGCCCAAGGGGTTTGGGATCCCTCCCTGCAGCCCCAGGGGTTTGGGATCCCTCCCTGCAGCCCCAGGGGTTTGGGATCCATTCCTGCAGCCCAAGGGCTCCTGCTGGTGCCAGGGGCAGGGGTGGCTGAGGGCACAGCAGAACCTGGGACCTGGCTCGGGTCACACCTGGGTCACACCTGGGTCACACCTGGGTCACACCTGGGTCACACCTGGAGAACACCTGGAGAACACCTGGATCCCACCTGGAGAACACCTGGAGAACACCTGGAGAACACCTGGGTCACACCTGGATCACACCTGGAGAACACCTGGGTCACACCTGGATCACACCTGGAGAACACCTGGATCACACCTGGAGAACACCTGGATCACACCTGGGTCACACCTGGGTCACACCTGGATCACACCTGGATCACACCTGGGTCACACCTGGGTCACACCTGGAGAACACCTGGAGAACACCTGGGTCACACCTGGGTCACACCTGGGTCACACCTGGAGAACACCTGGGTCACACCTGGAGAACACCTGGGTCACACCTGGAGAACACCTGGGTCACACCTGGATCACACCTGGATCACACCTGGATCACATCTGGATCACACCTGGAGAACAGGAGCTGCTGGGACTGCCCAGGGCACGGAGAGCCTCGAGGGCACAGCTGGCTCCTGAGCAAGGGAAACTCAGGGATGAATCTGTCTGGAGTTTAACAAAGCATTTCATAAAGCCCCCCCAGAAAACCATCCATCAAAGGGCAGCAATGACGTTATAAATGGAATTAGAACCTCACCTCGTGGAAAGGGGAGCAGCACAAGGTGGGACACAGGGACTGGGGACTCTGTTCCCTCCAGTCCCAATGGCTTCGTGCCTCAGCCTTGCTGATATTCCTGGATTTGAAATATTTCTGTGTAGCTGGCAAGTGCCCACAGTGCTGCCCAGCAGCCAGCAGAGCACGGCCCTGCTCCTCAGAGGGGACAGCAGGGACATCCCTGAGATCAAGGCTTGGGTTGATCTGAGGTTTATCCAGGGTTAAACCTCGGGGTTTTCCCTGGAGATCTCCCAAGAGTGGGGTTTTCTCTGGAAGGCACAGGCTGGGATCCCTGTCCTGTGCAGGGCCAGGAGTAGGATTTGATGATGCCCAGGGTCCTTTCCAGCTCAGGACATTCTGTGTCCAGGGCAGAGTTCCCACTGCCTCATTCAGGCTGAAAAACCCCAAATACCCCGAGATGTGGCTGAAAAACCCCAAATACCCCGAGATGTGGCTGAAAAACCTCAAATACCTTGAGATGTGGCTCAAAAACCCCAAATACCCTGAAATGTGGCTCAAAAATCCCAAATACCCCGAGATGTGGCTCAAAAACCCCAAATACCCTGAAATGTGGCTGAAAAATCCCAAATACCCCGAGCTGTGGCTCCAGGCCCCTGGAATCCCAGGGAATGCTTGGCTGCAGCTCAGCCCTGGGGACAAGCACCAGGTGCCACCAGGGCCACCCCTCCTGGCACCCCCTGCTCCAGGCAGAGCTGGGTGCCCCCTTTATCTCCAGTTTTGGAAACACAATTTGGAAACAAGGGGCCTTTAGGGGTGGAATCCCCTGTGTTCAGCAGCTGTTTGCTCCCAGACAAAATTGTCACTGCATTTTGAGCCAATCCTCCTCTCCCAAAGGCAGGAGCAAGGAGCTCCGTGGGGTGTTTGGGAAAGCTCCTCAGCGTTCCAGGGAGCTCCAGAGCTCCAGGAAATCGGGATCTGCACCAGGAACACAGCTCTGAGCACGGGGGCTGGAACCTGGCATGCTCCAGAGCTCAGACAGGGATCTCCATCCTCCTTCTGAGGTGTTTTATATTTAATCCTCAGCTATGCAGAAATGAAAAGCTCCTGTTTCCTGTGGGATCAATGTTACAGTACTTTGACATATGACATTTGACATCTGTCAAAACATTATAATCAAATCTAAGACTAAATAGCATCAAATTAATATGACAGATCTCTGAGAAATTATACACTTGAAGTAAAGGTAACAAGACATCTTTATTTCAGCGAAACAGAATTCTGTTTAAAAATTAACACAACCAGCACATTACCAGGAAAACCTTTTATTTTGGTGAAGCTGCTTTGTGCAATGAAAATGTTTCAGGTAATGTGTTACTGAAGCTGCTCCCTGGATGCCTGCAGGTATTGCTGTGGCCTTTGATACAAACCTAACGTGTCTGAACCTCCTTCCTCAGTTTAATTTTTCACACACTTATATATTTATTGATCTGGGTCCTATGACATGCAATTCATCAAATCTCTCGCTGCCTGCATTGCCATTATGACAGCAAGAACCAGCAGCCCATCATTTAGCGGGTAGAATAAATTAGTTTAGCTCATTGAAATGAAAAGAAGGCAGGAGGGAGAGGAAAAGGAGGCTGAAGTTGTGTCTTCAACTTCAAACACGTCGCAGTAAGAAAGGAAAAACCTTTGGCAGAATTTTACCTTGCCACAGGGGACATCTCACAAACAACTGGCAGAAATGGCTGTTTTTACAGAGAGATGCCTGTTTTGTCTTCTACATGGAAAATGTGACTTTTCTGTGCAGTCCTGTGCAGCAGCAGCAGGGATTGCTGGATGAAGGATCAGAGAGCCAGGGGATGCTTTGGGTGGGAAGGTCCTGGAGCTGATCCCACCCTGCTCACCCCGGGATCCTCGGCAGGAGCGTGGCCAGAGCTGCCCGGCCCCAGGGGGCTCCAGGAGGGCACCTGGGGTTGGGGGCACACAGAGAGCCCAGGGGTGCCAGGGGCTGGGAAAGCTNCTGGATCCCTCCCTGCAGCCCCAGGGGTTTGGGATCCCTCCCTGCAGCCCCAGGGGTTTGGGATCCCTCCCTGCAGCCCCAGGGGTTTGGGATCCATTCCTGCAGCCCCAGGGGTTTGGGATCCCTCCCTGCAGCCCCAGGGGTTTGGGATCCCTCCCTGCAGCCCAAGGGGTTTGGGATCCATTCCTGCAGCCCCAGGGGTTTGGGATCCCTCCCTGCAGCCCAAGGGGTTTGGGATCCATTCCTGCAGCCCAAGGGGTTTGGGATCCCTCCCTGCAGCCCCAGGGGTTTGGGATCCCTCCCTGCAGCCCCAGGGGTTTGGGATCCATTCCTGCAGCCCAAGGGCTCCTGCTGGTGCCAGGGGCAGGGGTGGCTGAGGGCACAGCAGAACCTGGGACCTGGCTCGGGTCACACCTGGGTCACACCTGGGTCACACCTGGGTCACACCTGGGTCACACCTGGAGAACACCTGGAGAACACCTGGATCCCACCTGGAGAACACCTGGAGAACACCTGGAGAACACCTGGGTCACACCTGGATCACACCTGGAGAACACCTGGGTCACACCTGGATCACACCTGGAGAACACCTGGATCACACCTGGAGAACACCTGGATCACACCTGGGTCACACCTGGGTCACACCTGGATCACACCTGGATCACACCTGGGTCACACCTGGGTCACACCTGGAGAACACCTGGAGAACACCTGGGTCACACCTGGGTCACACCTGGGTCACACCTGGAGAACACCTGGGTCACACCTGGAGAACACCTGGGTCACACCTGGAGAACACCTGGGTCACACCTGGATCACACCTGGATCACACCTGGATCACATCTGGATCACACCTGGAGAACAGGAGCTGCTGGGACTGCCCAGGGCACGGAGAGCCTCGAGGGCACAGCTGGCTCCTGAGCAAGGGAAACTCAGGGATGAATCTGTCTGGAGTTTAACAAAGCATTTCATAAAGCCCCCCCAGAAAACCATCCATCAAAGGGCAGCAATGACGTTATAAATGGAATTAGAACCTCACCTCGTGGAAAGGGGAGCAGCACAAGGTGGGACACAGGGACTGGGGACTCTGTTCCCTCCAGTCCCAATGGCTTCGTGCCTCAGCCTTGCTGATATTCCTGGATTTGAAATATTTCTGTGTAGCTGGCAAGTGCCCACAGTGCTGCCCAGCAGCCAGCAGAGCACGGCCCTGCTCCTCAGAGGGGACAGCAGGGACATCCCTGAGATCAAGGCTTGGGTTGATCTGAGGTTTATCCAGGGTTAAACCTCGGGGTTTTCCCTGGAGATCTCCCAAGAGTGGGGTTTTCTCTGGAAGGCACAGGCTGGGATCCCTGTCCTGTGCAGGGCCAGGAGTAGGATTTGATGATGCCCAGGGTCCTTTCCAGCTCAGGACATTCTGTGTCCAGGGCAGAGTTCCCACTGCCTCATTCAGGCTGAAAAACCCCAAATACCCCGAGATGTGGCTGAAAAACCCCAAATACCCCGAGATGTGGCTGAAAAACCTCAAATACCTTGAGATGTGGCTCAAAAACCCCAAATACCCTGAAATGTGGCTCAAAAATCCCAAATACCCCGAGATGTGGCTCAAAAACCCCAAATACCCTGAAATGTGGCTGAAAAATCCCAAATACCCCGAGCTGTGGCTCCAGGCCCCTGGAATCCCAGGGAATGCTTGGCTGCAGCTCAGCCCTGGGGACAAGCACCAGGTGCCACCAGGGCCACCCCTCCTGGCACCCCCTGCTCCAGGCAGAGCTGGGTGCCCCCTTTATCTCCAGTTTTGGAAACACAATTTGGAAACAAGGGGCCTTTAGGGGTGGAATCCCCTGTGTTCAGCAGCTGTTTGCTCCCAGACAAAATTGTCACTGCATTTTGAGCCAATCCTCCTCTCCCAAAGGCAGGAGCAAGGAGCTCCGTGGGGTGTTTGGGAAAGCTCCTCAGCGTTCCAGGGAGCTCCAGAGCTCCAGGAAATCGGGATCTGCACCAGGAACACAGCTCTGAGCACGGGGGCTGGAACCTGGCATGCTCCAGAGCTCAGACAGGGATCTCCATCCTCCTTCTGAGGTGTTTTATATTTAATCCTCAGCTATGCAGAAATGAAAAGCTCCTGTTTCCTGTGGGATCAATGTTACAGTACTTTGACATATGACATTTGACATCTGTCAAAACATTATAATCAAATCTAAGACTAAATAGCATCAAATTAATATGACAGATCTCTGAGAAATTATACACTTGAAGTAAAGGTAACAAGACATCTTTATTTCAGCGAAACAGAATTCTGTTTAAAAATTAACACAACCAGCACATTACCAGGAAAACCTTTTATTTTGGTGAAGCTGCTTTGTGCAATGAAAATGTTTCAGGTAATGTGTTACTGAAGCTGCTCCCTGGATGCCTGCAGGTATTGCTGTGGCCTTTGATACAAACCTAACGTGTCTGAACCTCCTTCCTCAGTTTAATTTTTCACACACTTATATATTTATTGATCTGGGTCCTATGACATGCAATTCATCAAATCTCTCGCTGCCTGCATTGCCATTATGACAGCAAGAACCAGCAGCCCATCATTTAGCGGGTAGAATAAATTAGTTTAGCTCATTGAAATGAAAAGAAGGCAGGAGGGAGAGGAAAAGGAGGCTGAAGTTGTGTCTTCAACTTCAAACACGTCGCAGTAAGAAAGGAAAAACCTTTGGCAGAATTTTACCTTGCCACAGGGGACATCTCACAAACAACTGGCAGAAATGGCTGTTTTTACAGAGAGATGCCTGTTTTGTCTTCTACATGGAAAATGTGACTTTTCTGTGCAGTCCTGTGCAGCAGCAGCAGGGATTGCTGGATGAAGGATCAGAGAGCCAGGGGATGCTTTGGGTGGGAAGGTCCTGGAGCTGATCCCACCCTGCTCACCCCGGGATCCTCGGCAGGAGCGTGGCCAGAGCTGCCCGGCCCCAGGGGGCTCCAGGAGGGCACCTGGGGTTGGGGGCACACAGAGAGCCCAGGGGTGCCAGGGGCTGGGAAAGCTCGGGAACGAGAGAGCTGGGGCTGGGAAAACTGGGGAACGAGAGGGCTGGGGCTGGGAAAACTGGGGAACGAGAGAGGGCTGGGGACAGTGGGGACATCGTGGGGAACGAGAGAGCTGGGGCTGGGGACAGCGGGGACATCGTGGGGATCTCCTGGGATCCTCCTGGGGACCAAGAGAGAGCTGGGGCTGGGGATGGCAGGGACATCATGGGGAATGAGAGAGCTGGGGCTGGGGACAGCGGGGACATCGTGGGGATCTCCTGGGATCCTCCTGGGGAACGAGAGAGAGCTGGGGCTGGGGACAGCAGGGACATCGTGGGGATCTCCTGGGATCCTCCAAAATAATGCTCATCAGCAAGAATAATGCTGACCAGCAGAAAATAAAAATTGTACAAAAGCATGATCTAAGAAGGCGGAACCAGGGAGGGGACACTTTGAATATGCATTAAACCTTCATAGCAGGGGGGATAAAAGGAGAATTCCTGGGATACCAGGGGTGTTCCTGGCAACCCCCCAGGGCACCCGGCCGTTTTAACCCTTTGCTTTATTTCTTTTGTCTCCTAATTGTCTTTTTGTTTATATTAAATTCTTTTTATAATTTATTAAGTGAATCTCGTTTTTAAGACCAGGACCACGGCTGTGCTGTGCCACAGACACAAACATGCTTAATCCCCCAGCATTTAACCACAAGAGGCTCCTTCAAGGGCGGCTGTGGGGTTGTGTCTTCATTAGAACACCCAAAATACTGAGTCTGAAATGATGAAGGGAAAAAGCCTCTGGAATTCTTTGCCTATCAAAGCCTCCCTCCTCAAGGACAACATCAGTGAACTCCAGCCCTGGATGGAGCTTGTTAATTTGATTTTTTTTTCTTGTCTGACAAACGTGGGAAAAAACCCTCCAAACAATAAAAAACCCCTCCAGAATCAGGAACCTGAATCTGAATGCAGGAGCAGCAAATGGGAGACTTCAAAATACAAATGGGGAACTTCCAGGTGATGAAAGGAGCTCTTGTCAGGGCCAGGCTGCTCTCAGAGGTGACTGCTGACTTCCCCCCAAAGGAAACTGCACACAAAGGCTTTGCCTATTTTTTCATCTTCATTTCTTCTTTCCTATTAATTTTTTGTTTTTTCATCTTTATTTTTTCACTGTTCTTTGAACAAGGCAGCCCTTGATTGCCGCCCCAGTTTGCTGAGGAGCAGCCAGGGGATGCAGGGAGTGCCTGGGACCCTGATGAGGGAACTGCAGCTCCTTCCCAAAAATCAGAGGGGATGCTGAGGACAGGGCTCAGCTGCTCTGGACAGGGCCTGCCCCAGAGAAACACAGCTCAAATCTGCCAAGGAGCTGCTCCTGGGGTTTGTGAAACAAAGCCTCTCCTCCATCCCTTCCTGTCTCAGCCCAGAAAGCTGTCCCGGGGTCCCTGGTTCTGTGTTCTTGTTAATGCTGTAGTTATTGTTGTGTGTTTGCCTGGTTATAAATACCAGTAAAGAACTGTTATTCCTATCCCCAGATCTCTGCCTGAGAGCCCCTTGATTTCAGGATTATCATAATTCAGAGGGAGGGGGTCTGCATTTTTCATCCCAAGGGATGCTCCTGCCCCCCTAGCACAGACAGCTGTCACCCAGAACTGAGACACC
>NC_031774.1:61545725-61547081 GCF_001522545.3 Parus major | reverse complement strand
TGGAATGATCTCTGTTTCTGGGTGCAGGAGGCTCTGTTCAGCCCCAGCCACCCCTGCCTGTCCCCCCGGCTTTGTTGTGCAGCCAAAAATCTCCTGTGGAGGTGACCCCTGTGCAGGGGAAGGTGGAGGAGCCTCGATGCAGCCAGAGCTGAGCACCAGCAGTGCTCATGTCCCTCATGTCCCTCATTGTCTTCACATTCCTTATGTCCCCATGTCCCCATGTCCCTCTCATGCCCCATGTCCCTCTCATGTCCCCCATGTCCCCATGTCCCTCTCATCCCCCATGTCCCTCTCACCCCCATGTCCCCATGTCCCCATGTCCCCATGTCCCTCTCATCCCTCATGTCCCTCTCATGCCCCATGTCCCCATGTCCCCATGTCCCTCTCACTCCCATGTCCCTCTCATGCCCCATGTCCCCATGTCCCCATGTCCCCATGTCCCTCTCACCCCCATGTCCCCATGTCCCCATGTCCCCATGTCCCTCATTCCAGCGGGGCTGAGGACACCCAGTCCCTGGCAGGGCTGGCAGTGGAGCCTGGCCTGGAGCCAGGGGCTGGAATTCAGTGAGCTCTGCCCTGGCAGTGTTTTCCTGGCCTGAGCCCATCTGCTCCTCACCAGGAGCTTTTCCAGCACTGCAGGGCCAGGAGAGAAAACACAGCAGAGCTGCTACAACATTTCCCCAGCACATTAATGCTCCCTCCTTCCTTCTTGCTTTTTAATTATTTATAACTGTGGCACAGAATCCAAAATTTCTTGGGGTTTGGCGCTGATTAAAAACCCAAATTTCCATAAATCCATAAACAGAAAATACTGCAGAGCAGTGGGAAGAGTGCTGTGCTTGAGTCATCTGTGAGCCTTCTGGGCTTCAGCAGCTCTTCACAATCCCAGGGAGCCCGGGATCCACGTCCCAGGAACTCACCTGCAGACCAGGAGGGGCCTGGGCAGGTGGGAGCATCTCCTATGGCCAAACAGGATTGACTGGAACAAGGAACTCAAAGGGATCGATCTCTGAGCGGATCAGCTTGGAGAGATCAGTGAGATCAGTGGAGATCAGTGAGCTGAGAGATCAGAACCTCAGAGGGAGTGGCTGGACACTCCTGGGAGGTTTATGGATCCAAACCAGCCCAGACAAATCCCTTTCCCCAGATCATTTCCTGCCTTAGGCAGCAGAGATCCTCTCCTGCTCCTCATGATGCTTCCCCTGGCCTTGGGTTCCACCCCTGGCTTGCCATGGTCTGTCTGCCCCTCTGGGAGGGGGAACTTCCCCAGGGGCAGCTGGGATTGTCCTGATGGGTTATCCTGACGGGTTAATCCCATGGGTTATCCTGACAGGTTATCCCCATGGGTTATCCTGA
>NC_031774.1:61542742-61544605 GCF_001522545.3 Parus major | reverse complement strand
GTGCTGATGCCCCAGTTCAGGGCAGCCCCTGCTGTTCCCCCACACCTGCAGACGATGCAGGAGCCGGTACCGGAGGCAGAACCAGGAATCCTTCCCTGGATTCCATCGGTTTCCATGGCAATGGGAGTGCCAGGGGATGCTGGGGCAGAGACAGAGCTGGCACAGAAAAGGGCCCTGGATGAACAGAGAGGAGCAGAACAGATCCCAGCCATGGCCCAAGAACCTGGAGGGAATGAGCCAGAACAAAGGGATTCACCACAACTTCCAGCAGAACTCAGGAAAGCTTAAGGAGCAAATTCCACCTTTTAACAGCCAGAAATAAATGAAAAGGGAGAGTAATGTGGGGGAAAATGTGATCTCAGACATCTCACATATCCTGGCTTCTACTAGAGATGGGGAAGGAATCCTTTGAAAGATGAAATCACCCAGGACAGGGAACCTTTTGTCTGCCTTCCTGAAAGGTCATTCCAGGACATGCATCCTCCTGCTGGAATCCCTTTTTCCAGCCTTTCTTACCCCTTCCCGTGCCGAGGGCAGAGCTCAGACCCCAGCAGGCTGTTGGGGGATTTTTAATCCTGGCTCATTTTCTCTCCCCTGATGCTCTGCCTCAGGGAAACGTGTGATGAGCAGGACAAATGAAACCTGCAGTGCAAGTTAAAGCACTCAGGGGAAGGTGCAGGGCTCTGGTGCCCCAGCCCAGTCTTTAGGGACATCCATGGGGCACAGCAGGGAACAGCCAGCAGTGCCCCCCGTGCCCCCCGTGCCCCCCGTGCCCCAACCCCCAACACAGCCCTTCCCTCCAACTCACCCTCTCCCACCTTGGGGGGCTCATTCCCTGACAAGGAACCTTCCACACACATCCAAAATCTCTGTAAAAAGGAAAAAGAGGCTTTTCCAGATGCATCCAAAGCAGATAAAAACAAGGGAGCAGAAATGTACATTCAATTAAAACCCAGTTTTCTAAAGGAACCCGATGAAAAAGAAAAGAATCTGGAATTGCAATCACTGTTAATTTTCATTCAGATTGGGTCTGTTTGACCACTAAAGCTCTCTCTGTTTGTAAATGTGTGTTAATTTTAATATGAAAAGTGTCACTTCTACATAAAAAAGGATTTATTGAAGATTGAGATGAAGCACTTTCAGAAATCAAAGTCTGGAACATTTCATTCTGATAATGTTCAAATCCAATGTTTGGGAATTATGTGATTTATTTCTTTTTTTAACTAATCTCTTTGCTGATTTCAACCTACTTTAGCAGATCTTCCATTCCTATGAAACTTCATAGTTCAATCAGTTATTTAATTAAAAACAAAGGAATTCAATTCTTCATCCACCAGAGAGGTCCTGGAGCAGACCCAAGAGCAGGCCAGAGCAGGAATAAACTGCTGCACCCCCCAGGCCAGCCAGGATCTCCCTCTGGATTCCTCCCCCTTCCCGTTCCTTTCCTCTCCCTGCTCCCAGAACACAGTTCAGGATTCTTTCTGACAGAGTTTCTCTGGTGGACTCAGCCCAGGCTGCATTTCCCAGCACAGCCAGGGCCCTGCAGGAGCCACAGAGCCCCCAAACCATCCACGGGGCTTTTGGGAGCTTCCAGGGAAGAGACGGATCCAGGGAGAGCTTCCAGCACATTCCAGGGCCTGCAGGGGCTCCAGGAGAGCTGGAGAGGGGCTGGGGACAAGGGATGGAGGGACAGGACACAGGGAATGGCTCCCAGTGCCAGAGGGCAGGGATGGGTGGGAGATAACTGGGAATTGGGAATTGCTGGCTGGGCTGGAATTGCCAGAGCAGCTGTGGCTGCCCCTGGATCCCTGGCAGTGCCCAAGGCCAGGCTGGACATTGGGGCTGGACATTGGGACAGTGGGA
>NC_031774.1:61537168-61538635 GCF_001522545.3 Parus major | reverse complement strand
GGATGCTCGGGAGCCCTTGCTGGGCTGTGTCACCTCAGGCAGCCCCAGGAGCAGCCCTGCAGAGCTGAGGCACTCGGAGCTGACACACTCCCTGCCTCCTGGGCTGATCCGTGTGCACTCCAGGTGTCAGCAGGAAAGATGACAGATTCACCCTGTCAATCACATTAGGAAGAGAATAGCAAAACTAATTTGGCTTATCATCAAGAGAATAAATCTTGTTGGGAAGGCTGGTGTGGTGTTTCCTGGTTCCAAGCAGCTCCTCTGGCAGCCGGAGGCAGCTGTGGGCTGGCACTGAGGGCTGTTTGCCCTGGCAGAGCCAGGCTGCACTCGGTGCTCCTGTCCCTGCTGTGCTGGGAGAGCAGAGCCCACGGCAGTGAAACCCTGCTGCCCCCAGAGCTCCTGTGCTGCTCACAGCACCTGCTCATGGCTGGGATTCCTTCAAACGGGGCTCAGGGAATGTCCTGAGCTGGGGGAACCACAGGGATCATCCCATCCCCTGTCCCTGCCCTGACCCCCAGCAATCCCAGCCTGGGCACCCCTGGCAGCGCTGCCCAAACGCTGCTGTGCCCATTCCCTGGGGAGCCTGGGCAGTGCCAGCACCCTCTGGGGGAGAACCTTTCATCATCTCCAGCCTAAACCTCTCCTGACACAGCTCCAGCCCTTCCCTGCTCCTGTCCCTGTCCCAGGAGCAGAGGTGGGAGCTGCCCCTCCACTTCCCCTCAAGAGGAAAACTGCGCTGCTTGCACTGAGCTTTCATTTATTCAGTGTCCAGGGAATTATGTGGACGATGCAGCACAGAGTAAAAAGCCGTGCACAGGCAGGTGTTGGCTCTCAGGGAGCCTTCCCTGGGCACGAGACCCCTTCCTGCTCCAGCTCTGGCCTTGCAGCAGTGGGACTCGAGGCACTGAGGTCCTCTAATGAAAGCACTGATGTGCATCCTGAAAAAATCAGGATTAATTTCTTAATTCTCCACCTGATTTCTTCATTTCAGTATGGAGCTGCTGTAGCTGGGAGTAGCTGCCAGCACAGCTGTTCCACGCTGACCCTCGGCCCCAGACAAGCATCATTTCCTGCCCAGCAGAGTGGCACAGGAGCAGCAGATGCTGAGGGGGACTTGGAGAGGCTGCAGTGTTTTCCCTGCTGGACCTTTCCCTGTTCAGGTTTCATGGCAATCCTGTTTGCTCAGCTCAGCTCCTGCTGGGCCCGCAGAGCTCCCTGTGCTGGCCTGGGGAAATCTCCCGTGGAAGCAGCTCCAGAGGGGCAAGGCACCAGTCAGCACCACCAGATTGTCATTCCCAAAAAACATTCTGCTTTTCAGGGCTCTTTGCCTTCCTTTCCTTTCCCAGCCACAGCTGTTCCTCCTTTCCCTGGAGCAGCCCCGGTGCCAGGGCTCCTGTCCCCAGTGTCCCCCGGCTCTGTGTGCCACCACGGGGCTCTGCAGCAGGGGGACAGAGCTCAGCAAACCTC
>NC_031774.1:61531167-61534198 GCF_001522545.3 Parus major | reverse complement strand
CTGGGGCTGGGGCTCCACACCCCGGTGAGGAGAAGCCCAGCTCTGCCACAGCCCCAGGGCCAGCAGCCCCTGGCACTCAGTGACCCTGGCTGGCTCCTGCCCTGTGCAGGGAAAGCACTGCCAGCACTAAAGTCACAAAAAAGTGTCATTTTCCAGCCCAGACCATGGCAGTCCAGGACAGAGCTGAGCTGAGAGCCGGGAACTTCAGCAAAACATTTCCATCAGATATAAAATGGATCAGCACAGATATTGATTAAGGGCTGAAACAGAAGCAGTTACAAGTAATTTATTCTTTATACCCTGACATAATACAGGAATTATTTAATTAGGAACAGAATTATTTACAGAAGGTGCATTTGTGGCGAGTTTAAATCAATAGGTTTAGTTAATAAGCGAAAATATAAATCTAGGTGGAGTTTAATTAAGGGCAGGTCTGTCAGCAGTGCTGGGAGTGCATCCCACTGGCAGCAGCTCTGGGGAATTTTTACAGCTGGCCCACCCTTGAATGAATTTCTCTGTGCAGGGAAATGAATGAATTTCTCTGTCCTGTAGAGCAGGAGCAGAGGGAGCCAGCCCAGTGCCTGGTGCAGATGTTCCAGCAGCCATGGGAAGCTGTGCCAGGGCTCCAGGAGAGCTGGGCTGGGACAAGGGAACGGCTCCCAGTGCCAGAGGGAAGGGCTGGATGGGATTTTGGGGACTGGGAGCTGTTCCCTGGGAGGGAGGGAGGTGCTGGGAGGTGCCCAGAGCAGCTGTGCCTGCCCCATCCCTCAGTGAAAAGTCTCTTTCCTCAGGCAGAAATGGGGTTCCTTTTCCTAAGCATGAGCCCCTTGCCGAGGGAAATCTGCTGCAAAACCTAGAAATTATTAAGGAAAGTCAGAGTTTTGGACTTTTGGAAGAAAGTCCTGCAGTTCTTAGGCAAATCTGTAATTTCCAAGGGAATTTCTGCTTGGATGAGAACCTCTGGCTGTTTTTCTTTCTTTTATATCAGCAGAAATGGAAATATGGATTCACTTAGAGTTGGATCAGTCCAGAGCTTCCAGAATTTATCCCCAACACTTTAAAAACAGAGTGGTTTTTGGAAGAGGATAATTTTCTCTTTTCTCCAGAGGCAGCAGGAAGGATGGAGAACAAGTTCCCCATTTCATCACAATATTTTCAGTGAAGGAAAGCCCAGAATATTCCTGATCTGTTTGGTAACGTCCCTGTTCCACAGCACTGACAGGAAAGTGAGGGTGAGCAAAGTGAAACATTATTTATTCATCTCATTCCCATTGTTTACCATAACAGAGATTTATCTCAGCCCAGGCAGGAATCCCTTTCTCCTTCATGCCAAGCTCTTGAACTGGGATTGAAGCCACTGACTTGTTTTAATTAACACTAATGCTCAATTAAATCAAGTAAACATTAAGATTCATGAATTACAACCTTCATTTGATTTGAAGGCAGCTTGTCAGGACACAGGCACACGAAAGCCTGAGGTTTGGGATGGTCCCGGGAAGTTTGGGATGCCCTCGGGATGCCCTCGGGATGCTCGGGATGCTCGGGATGCTCGGGATACCCCCGGGATGCCCTCGGGATGTTCAGGATGGCCCCGGGATGCTCCGGGATGCCCTCGGGATGCTCTCAGGATTTTAGGGAGGCTCGGGATGCTCTCGGGATGTTCGGGATACCCCCGGGATGNCCAGCCTCAATAAATACATTTTCCAGCCTCAATAAATCCATTTCCCAGCCTTGGCCCTTGTGTTTGTCCTGTGATTTATCCCTTGCTCCATGTCCCATCCTCACCTTGCAGAATGGGTGCAGCTGCCCTCCAAGGGCTGCTGGTTTCTGCCAGCCTTTGTGTGGGGGCAGCTCTGGGGGATTTTATCTTTTTAATCTTGCTGATTCCAAAATGAGCTGACATGCTGAGATACTGCACAGGCACAACAGAAATTCAGATCAAGAAATCTGAAGGGTTTTGGCTGAAACTCTTCACCAAATTGAATCTAATTTGCAAAAGATTGTGCCCAACACCAAACCGAAGTTTCTGATGTAATTAAACCGTTCCACCTGTGATTCTTGCCTGCATCACTGATATTATTCTCACATTGCTTTTATAAACATGGGGATTATGATGGCACAAACAGATTTAAAAATAAGCTCATTTGTGTTTTTTTAGGCAGATCTCATTTTTGGATCCATATCCTTTTTAGCTCATTTGCACACAATAGCAGTGGAAAAGGCACCTTTTTCCCCCTTTTCATTTTGCATCCCTGTGACAGAAAATAGCAAACAGACTTTTAAAATAATGACTCCCAGTTTGAAACCTTGACTAATGAGGTACAGCCTGGTGGGACAGCATTGTTCTGAAGGTTTAAAACCAGGGAATGGAAATGAGATCATTCCCACATCAACTGCAGTGGCCACAGCTCCCAGACTCCATGGAAATGGCTCCAGGGAGCCCAGGGTGGCACCGAGGAGACCCTTGGCTGCTCAGGGCTGCTCCTGGGGCCACCAAGGGCTGGCTGCAGGTCCAGGGGCCACCAGGGACACTTCTCCAGGGGAACAGGACCCAGAACAGGGTCAAAGCTTCTCCTGCCCCTGGGTGTGGGAGAGACCCAGCCCAGGATATGGAGAAAGAGGTGATTTCCTGAGCTCTGCTGTGATTACATCTCCACTGCAGCAAATAACGGGGATTTTACACACAGCCTCCAGAGAGCTTTGGGCAAATCATTAAAGCAAATAGTCCATTATTCCTTGATTAATTGTGTCCACTTGTTTTGTCTTCTCCTAACGAAACATCCTTGCTCTTATTCCTTTTTCTTTGGGTAAATTTATTGTTCAGATTTCTCCCTCATTCAGATTCTTTTGAAGAATATTTAATTTTCAGTTTCCACGGGGCCCAGGGCCCGTCCCAGTCCCTGTGCTGGCCCTGCAGGGCTGGGCAGGGCTGGAGGGACAGGGCAGGACCTGCAGGGGCTGCAGCGTGTCCAGGGCAGGGAACAGAGCTGGGATGGGGCTGGAGCTCCAGGAGGGGCTGAGGGAGCTGGGA
>NC_031774.1:61522523-61524321 GCF_001522545.3 Parus major | reverse complement strand
CCTCTCTGCCCAGCCATTCCCCACGGGGCAGCTCAGAGGCTCTGCTGGAGTGAATTGGAAAGCACAGTGTAAAAAATATAGAGTTTAATGAATTTTTATTTCCCTGATATTTCACTTGGGGTTGGAAGGAAGAATGAGAAATCTTCTGGTCTTGTAGAATACTCAGTTTTCATCTGACAAGAACAGTGGGGTTTTTTGACTGTTCATTTTGAAGAAGGACAGGGTGTAAGACTGAAATGACTGCCAGCAGAAGACACTTGCTGCACTCCTCCATCCCCGGCTGAGCTCGTGGCCAGGTGATGTCCCAGGGCTCAGGGGTGTTTTGGACTCCCATTCCCTGCTCTGGCTTTTCTAGGAAGGGGCTGGGTGCTCCATCCTCCTCCCCAAGCTCCCCTGGCTCTGCTCCTGCAGGCGCAGCAGCTGTCAGGCTCTCCCTGCCCAGTTCACCCAGTCTCCCAGGGCTGCTGGGACCAGTCAGGCCCTGGAGCACCTTTGGCAAACTGGGAGTGCAGGAATTGAAACAAAGAAATCTCATGATGTAACTGCAGTTAGAGAGGGAAATGCATTCCCTGTTTTGAGAGAGGATAAACATGTGTGGTAACCCTGCACAAAGCAGGCCCCTGCACTAGAGCTGCCCAAAAATTATAGAATATTTATAAATATCCCCAAGGCTCTTCAGGAAAATGGTTATAAATGAGATTCAGGAGCCCCAAGCCTTAAAGTCAGATCACTTTGGATATTTGTGCACACAAATGTTGCTGCACACACAAACATAAAGATAAAATGTCAGTGGGAGCAATGAGAGCCTGGAATGTTCCTCAGGCACTTCTCAACCCCCAGGTTTGAGGTGCGAGGGGTGAAAACAAACAGTGCCCAGTGGTTAAAACTTCCCTGTCATTCCTCAGAACATTCTAACAGCTTATCAAAGTCACGTTCTAAAAACACCTTCAAAATAACACACCCTAAAGTCTGTTAAGGTTTCTGTGCTTCTGGCTGGAGTTCTTTGCTTTGTGTCCTGCTCTCCAGGTTTTTTCCCTGTCCTGTATCGTTTTGGGGATGATCTGACCCTGCTGTGTCAGAGCTGGCAAGGCACAGTTGTTTTGTTAATGCCTGGGTTTTGTTGTGGTTTCCTCTGCCTGTTTTGACTTTATTTACTTCTGGTTGTGCCCTTCCTCTGAAACCTCCTGAAGCCTCAGATTTCTCTGTTGCAGACTGGAGTGTAATTAGGTTAAGATGTTCTTTAGGTAATTTTAATCCAATTATTTTCTTCAACAGAAAGTCCAGACTATGAACAAACTCTGTGTTCAATGCCGAGGCCCAAATGGCCACTGGAGATTTATATCATGTAAATAAGGAAGATGTATTCATGTGTAACCCAGGAAAAAAATCATATCAAACTGATTTAATATTACCTAAGTATTGAAAGCCACCCTGGAAATAACAACCTACTCATAATTTTAATTTGTAAAGAAAACTTGTTTACGTGGCAGCAATTAAAAGTATCAGCTCAATATCTGTAGAACACAGACAAGGCTGAGCTAATTTATGAGATAAACTCAGTTTTACTGGGTGTGCAGGGAGAGTTCTCCATCTCCAGTTCTCATCAAGGTCCTTTGCAGATGGGTAACGGCGTGAGGAGGGCTGAGCCACAGAGCAAATGGCTTTGGAATGGAAATCACCCCATCCTCAATAAACACTTCATGATAAAATTAAGGAGATCCTATTAGGCTGCACTGCCATTATTATTATTATTATTATTATTATTATTATTATTATTATTATTATTATTATTATTATT
>NC_031774.1:61516435-61518378 GCF_001522545.3 Parus major | reverse complement strand
TGTCCCAGCCGTGTCCCATCAGGAAGGCCCCGGGAAGGGGATCCTGCCTGGCAGGGAAGGCTCACACACCCCCCAGGCTGTGTCCAGGCCGGCACTGAGGAGGGCTCAGCATTTCAGGGCAGCTGAGATCCCGTGGGGTGGGAGAGCCGGGGACAGAAGGAGGAGCTGCAGGGGAAGGCAGGAGCCCCGACAGGTTTCAGGGTACAGGTTAATCCAGTTAAGTCTCTCCAGCACATCTGCTCCTGCTGTTCTGCCTCATAAACCATTCTGAAGGCTGCCCTAACAGCCCCTTTTTCTTTAGCACTCACAAACAAAAGCCAAGAAAAGGGATGACTGATTTTTCTAAAATCCTCTCCCACGCCCCACCTCAGCATAATGCACTCCATCTTAGTCAAAACCACCTCTTACTCTTTACTTTGGGCTTTATTTTTTTCACTGTGTGGTTGATTCTGCTCTTTTTGATAAGCTGAAATGGAAACGTCATTGTGAGTGTAAAGCTCCCAATAATTTACCATTTCCAATGGAAAATTACCCTGCAATTGGAAATATTTTAAGAAGAACTTTCCCCAAGGAAAATATAAGAATGGTGAAAACCCTACAGTAATGTCCTTCTCTGTAGAGGAGCAGGAATCCCAAAATCCCAGAGTGAAAAAACCTCAAATCCCCCCCATCCCACCCCTGGATGTGCAGGGACAGCTCCCACTGTCCCAATGTCCAGCCCCAATGTCCAGCCCCAATGTCCAGCCCCAATGTCCAGCCCCAATGTCCAGCCTGGCCTTGGGCACTGCCAGGGATCCAGGGGCAGCCACAGCTGCTCTGGCAATTCCAGCCCAGCCAGCAATTCCCAATNCAGAGAGGGGCTGGAGTCTCCTCCTGGGATATTCCAGAGCCACCTGGACACACTCCTGTGCCCTGGGCTCTGGGATGGCCCTGCTGGAGCAGGGACTGGCCCCAGGGACCCTCTGGGGTGTCTCCAGCCTGATCCATGCTGGAATTCCATGAGCCTGTGCTCCCAGAGGACTTTTCCAGCCCCAGTGACCCCTTGGTTCCACACCCCTCGTGCCCGAGGGCTCAGGCTGGGCTGTCCCTGGCAGAGCTTTCCATGGAAATCCCACCAGCCCTGGGCTCCCCTGGCACCGACCCACAGCCAACCCTGCAAGGAGGGCTGGGGAACAACCCCAAAAAACAGCAAATCTTCTGTGGAAAGCCCTCTGCGACCCCGAGACAGGATTTATTTGTCCTGAGGATCAATAATGCCTGATCTTTCTGTCTCCTCAAGCATCAAAGCCCCGGTGGCTGTGCGGTGTTATTATTCATGGAAAAGGATTTCCAGAGAAAATGAGAACTTTGCATGGGTAGTTTAGGTTAGATACAGAAATGATTAATTTTGTTTAATTTAATAGAGAGATCTAATTTCATTGCTACCTAATATTTAATATTTCCCCTCCCTGACTCGGTTCTTTCTTTAGACTTCCATGGTACAGAAAGAGAAATAAAGAAAAAAAAGGGGCAAAGAATGCAAAGTAAAACAAAAATGAGGCTGTTCAATCAGGCGGGGAAAAAAAGCTATCTAAAATCCCCTGAATAAGGTCAAGGAAAATGAATCATATCTTTTTCATTCAAGAAGTGAATTTGGCTTCAGGCATTAAAAGCTGAAGATGTTGGAGCCACACTCGCTGCCTGTGTGGCAAACGTGCCCCGTTTGTGCCCAGTCTGGCTGTGGGTCCTGGGCAGGGTTTGCTCTGGATCTGCTGGAACCCTCGGGCACACCAGGGGCTCCTCCTGGCCATGACAGCAGCCAGGAGACCCCGGTCTCCGAGGGCTTTGGGATCCAGCTGGTGAAGTCTGGTCTCAAAGGGCAAGTGATGCCTTCAGCAGGCTGGGGTAAAGCTGAGCCGGGGCTGAGGCTGGGCCAGCCCGGCCCTGTGTGCCCTGGGACTGGG
>NC_031774.1:61512943-61514005 GCF_001522545.3 Parus major | reverse complement strand
CCAGCTCTCCTGGAGTCCCTTTAAATGCTTTCTGGCTGTGAAAGGATTCATCCAGCTGCTCCCATTTCCCTGTCTGTGTTCCGGGGGGCAGCAGCCGTGTGTCCCCTGGCTCTGGGTGCCACCTCTGCTGGCACAGGTGTCCCTCCCCAGGCTGAGGACAGACCCCCAGGTGACACCCTGGTGTCCCTGACCCCGTGGCTCCGGTCAGGAGAGGCTGGCACTGCTCTGCAATCCCTGCTGAGCCCTCCTGTAACACTGGGCTTTTCTTTGGCAGTCCCAAATTTCCCCTGGGAGTTCTCACCCTGGGGTTCTGCCATGAGCAGCCCTCTCAAAAACCTCCATATTTTCCATATTTCCCAATTATAATCCTGATCCTTCTCAGCAAGGCCTCTCTGAGCAGGGCACACCTTTACCCAGTTCATTTGAAGTGCAAATTTGCATTTCCAGCGCCTAACCAAAGTTTGTCCTTTCTGCAAGGAAGGTGGATGTTTATTCTGATTTGAATCCCAGCATATATTTTATGTGTATTGTTTTTAGTGACATATTTAAAATAAAAATCATCCACATGAACCAGACTGAACCCCCTGATGCCATCGAGCAGAACTGCTGGTGTCATTCTCATGATTTATCTCCATTAATTTACTTTCAGAACACACTTAGCACGGTAATTTTCTTTGGAGATAAGTGATCTTGGGAGTAAAGAGCAGGTGGAGGGGGAGAAATCCTCTCCTTTCTCTCGCTGCCTGCCCCTTCACCCACGGCGAGCCAAGCTGCCTGTCTTTCTGCTCCGAGGAATGTGGCTCAAATGAGCTGGAAAACAGCTCAATCTGGTCAAGTGAGGCTTCCCCGCCACGCCTGAGCTCTCTCTGGGTACCGAGCTGGTGTTTCTCCTCCCGGCACCAGCTTCTGCTGCCAGGCTGGAGTTCAACCAGAGCGAGCCCGGCTCCGGCCAGCGCAGCCCCGGGAGGCTCTGCCGGGACGGGGAACCGGGGGAGCGGGGATGGGCCCGGACAGCACCCCGAGGGGATCCGGGGATCGACACCCCGAGGGGATCCGGGGATC
>NC_031774.1:61509051-61510703 GCF_001522545.3 Parus major | reverse complement strand
CCTGAGCGCCCTTTCCATGGGGAAATTCCTGCTGCTGTCCACCCTGAGCCTCCCCTGGCCCAGCCTGAGGCCTGAGCTCTCCTCCTGTCCCTGTTCCCTGGCAGCAGAGCCCGACCCCCCCGGCTGTCCCCTCCTGCCAGGGACTTGTGCAGAGCCACAAGGGCCCCCTGGTCCCCCTTTGCTCCCGGATCCCCAAGGGAGTGAGCAGAGCTCTGGTTTCCCTGCTCCATCCCAAGCCCTGCCCCTGCAGCCTCAGCTCCCCTGGAAGGAGGGGTCCGGCTCAGGGAAGGGAGATGAGAACGAGCCCGTTCTGAGTCACTGCTGGTGGCTCCGTGTGTGACCCCAGGCGTGGGGGGGTCTCTCCCCTACCGAGACACTTCTTCAAAGAGCTGGATTAATAATTCACTCCACACTACTCAGCTACAGAGCATTCCCCTCAACCATTTCTTGATGGAATTCATTCCAGCATTTATGGCTCATTTTTCTTCCTTTTAATCTTAACGTGTTTGCAAAGGAAATCTGGAGAGTTTTCCACAGCCTGTTCCACACACGGATCACAGGATGTCAAGAAATTGGGGGAAAAAGAATGAACACTTGGAGAAAAATAGACTTGAGATAATTTCACCTGAGCCAGTTTCTTTAAAGGGGCTTGTTGTAAACTAGGAAAATGCAAATGTGAAGTTGGGGCAGACCTGGGAAGTGTTTGGGATGAGAGGGAGCCGTGGTGCCCAGGGAATGGGAGCTCTGTCCTGGCACAGCACTGGGCTGCCAGAACCTGGCCCTGCTCTCCAGCCAGAGAAAATCCAGACAGAAAATCCAGCTGAAAAGCTGTTATGGCTCAGGTTATGGGAACTGTGAGATGAACAATATTGGTGTGGTTTGTATATCGTTCATTTTTATTTCATTTAGGTACCAGCTAATCATAGGACAAAACTATTAAAGAGAAAAAATACCCTCCTGGTTTATTTAATGAGGCTGTCTCTTTTTACTCATCCTTCTGAAAATGGCTGTAAAAATACCTACAAAACACAGAATTCTTAGATCTTCATTCCACTCCTTCCCCACCCCTCCAAAAGGCAGGAATATTAAATATTCCATTCCTTCAGTGCAGCCAGCAAATATACACAAGTTTTGAACCTATTATACATGAAAGTTTAATGCTCTATAAAAAGCATCCAGAAAAGGATTTATTGATTTATTTATTTATTCACTTATTAAACCTTTTAAACCAATCACTATGTTATTTTTTTTCCTCAATCAACACCTTTGTGTACTTTCCTCACTCAGCTGCAATCAGTGGTAGTTGTTTTTAGAGATTCCATGGGCGATAAAGTGAATTATTCTCTGGAGCTGTGACAAGTCTGCTAAAGAGGCAGAGATTTGTGAGGCTTTTTCTGTGTGTGGCCACAACAGCTACTGCAACTTTATTTTCAGCAATGAAAACACGCTGGATTCCCCACCGGCAAATTCAGCTTCCTTTGTAGCTGAGCTCTGCCTGTGAACTGCCGGGCTCGGCAGGAGCTCTCCGTGTCCCTTTGTCTCTCCCATTCCTGTTATCCATGCCCCAGGCTCCAGGCAAGGTGACTCTGCTGGGGGAGGCGTAGGTGGGGACAGCGGGGAACAGTCCTGGTGTGGTGGCCTCAGTTAGGAGA
>NC_031774.1:61503344-61507666 GCF_001522545.3 Parus major | reverse complement strand
GCCCCGCAGGAGCACTGAGCACACGGAACAGGCACTGGAGAGAGTTTCCATCTCCATGTGCCACTAATGTTACTCATTTTCCTGCCCAATGACAACTTTTCAGTTATCTTTGACCTCTGCTGAACGATAGTGCCTCCCCTCTCCTGGTGCTGCCCATCATTCCAGCACCACGGCACAGAAATTCCTTCACTGCCCGAGGCACGAGCTCAGTTCAGTGATCCAGAGGAGAAGATTGACTCGGGCAGCTCATGGTAAAAGAATGGAGAAAAATGGGTTTTGTTCGCAGTGCCTCTTCCTGGAGAGGCTGCTCAGGTGCTGTGTCATTGGCACTGTGGCATTGGCACTGTGGCACTGTCACTGTGGCACTGTCACTGTGGTACTGGCACTGTGGTACTGTCACTGTGGCACTGGCACTGCCACTGTGGCATTGGCTGTGTCATTGGCACTGTGGCATTGGCACTGTGGTACTGTCACTGTGGCACTGGCACTGCCACTGTGGCATTGGCTGTGTCATTGGCACTGTGTCATTGGCACTGTGGCACTGTCACTGTGGCACTGGCACTGCTACTGTGTCACTGGCACTGTGGCATGGTCACAGTGTCATTGGCATTGGCACTGTGTCATTGTCACTGTGGCACTGGCACTGCCACTGTGGCACTGGTGCTGTGTCATTGTCACTGTGTCATTGGCACTGGCACTGTGGCACTGTCACTGTCACTGTCACTGTGGCACTGTCACTGTGGCACTGTCACTGTCACTGTGGCACTGACACTGTGGCACTGTGGCACTGTCACTGTGGCACTGTCACTTTTTCACTGCATGCCGTGCTCTGTTGAGCCTCAGGCCCTGCACAGCCCCTCGGGGCTCCAAGGGGAGGGGGTGACCCTGCCGGGGGACAGGTGCCCACCCAGCTGCTCCATCACTGCCACCCTCGGCTGGAGGGGAGGGAGAACCTCTGGAAAGGCTCCTGGTGGAGATACGGGCAGGGAGAGGGCACTCAGCCACCCCTGCCACGGGGAAAACAGATTCCACTTGGGAAATTCATTTAATTTGTTACTCAGATCAGCAGGACAATGAGAAATAAACTCAATTAAACCCCCTTTTCCCTGTCCCTCCTGCTTTCCAGGACAAGCAGCACAGGGAATGGGCAGCTGTGCTCAGCTCCTCACTCATCTCTGCTGCTCCTTCCCCAGGGCCTGACTCTCCCATCCCTCCCCTGCTCCAGCCGGGACAGCCAAAACCTGCTGAGAAACAGCCCCAGCCCTGTCCTGCCTGCATGAAAACCTGAGAAACAGCCCCAGCCCTGNCTGAGAAACAGCCCCAGCCCTGTCCTGCCTGCATGAAAACCTGAGAAACAGCCCCAGCCCTGCTCCTGCTCCTGCTCCAGCCCCAGCCCTGCTCCTGTTCCTGTCCCTGTCCTGTCCCTGCTCCTGCTCCTGTCCCAGCCCTGCTCCTGTCCCTGCTCCTGCTCCTGTTCCTGTCCCTGCTCCTGTTCCTGTCCCTGCTCCTGCTCCTGCTCCCGTTCCTGCTCCTGCCCCAGCCCTGCTCCTGCTCCTGTTCCTGTCCCAGCCCTGCTCCTGTTCCTGCTCCTGTCCCAGCCCTGCTCCTGTCCCTGCTCCTGTCCCTGTTCCTGTCCCAGCCCTGCTCCTGTCCCTGCTCCTGTCCCTGCTCCTGCTCCTGTTCCTGTCCCTGTTCCTGTCCCAGCCCTGTCCCTGCTCCTGTCCCTGTTCCTGTCCCAGCCCTGCTCCTGTCCCTGCTCCTGTCCCTGCTCCTGCTCCTGTCCCTGTCCCTGCTCCTGTCCCAGCCCTGCTCCTGTCCCTGCTCCTGCCATGAGAACCTGCTGTCCCCGCAGCCCCCAGGGCTCAGCATTCCCCACTCTCAGGTTAAAAAGGGATTAGCTGATGCTCTTGGTGATGCAAATTGTGCAGAGATCACCCTGGTCCCCAGTCAGAAAGTTCATCTTCCCTTGTCACTTCACACTTTAAATAAGGGCACGGGCAATTACTCACTTCCACAGCTGGCTGCATTCAATATTTCAGGAGCTGAAATGAAGTGGTCTGTGTTCCACTGACCCCGAGGTGCTCAATTCGATATTTAACTGCCAATACCCTGCCGAGCGTGGCCACAATGGTTGAGAAATTATTTGATGTTGGTCTCTATTTTCTGCAGTAAGAAATGTGCAATAATCACTGTGCTGGAGGGGCAGGAAGGGCAGGGTTCCTTTGGCTGGGCTGGCACACAGGAGCTCATCCCCAGCCCCCAGACCCCTGGGTGTGCAGGAGGAAGGGTGGCTGAGCTGCAGAGAACAACGCTCCCTGCTCAGGGAAAACCCCTCTGCTTGGAATTGCTGCTTCAAAAATCAGGGAAATTGAGACATGGAATAATTGACTGGTGTCCCTCTTTCTTCTCTCAATTTGTCTTATTCAACAGCTGCAGTAACAAAAGTGCTGTGTGTGATTTGCTCAGGTGTGAGAGTTTCCCTGATTCCGGAACAAAGTCTAAACAAACTATTAAAGAGGCATCAGAAGGACAGCAGAGAGATTTTCAGAGTAACAAGGAAAACTATTGCTCCGAGGAACTGGGGGATTGAGGAGATGTATGAATTTCTTCTATTCAGAAAGAACATAAATCCCATAACCAGCTTTTATGGATTTGCACTTGAATCCAAAAATCAATGACTTAAGACAGAAAATGCATCAGCTCAGCACAGTTTAGTCACCTTGGAAGAGGCCCCGTCACCATTTGGGAATGGGATGTAACAAAAGGAGTCCTGAATGGGAACTGGACAGAATCTCTTCCCACAGTGACCCCAGGCCCTGGGCAAGGCTGGGGGCTGCAAAGGCCTGGTTTAACCCAACCCCAGCTGCCAAATGATCCAACAGCTCCCTGGGCAGGGCTGTGCTGGGGCTGGAATCGTGCTGCACCTGCAGAGGTGTGGGGCAGAGCTCACCTGGGCAGAGCTCACCTGGGCAGAGCTCACCTGGGCTGGGACCATGTGCAGTGTCCTGAGCTCACCTGGACAGAGCTCACCTGGACAGAGCTCACCTGGGCACAGCTCACCTGGGCACGGCTCACCTGGGCAGAGCTCACCTGGGCTGGGGCCATGTGCAGAGTCCTGAACTCACCTGGGCAGCTCTGACCTCAGCCAGGAATGGTCCTCAGCTTGTCCCTGCTGTCCCTGCTGTCCCTGGGCTCTGTCCCTGCTGTCCCTGCTGTCCCTGCTGTCCCTGCTGTCCCTGTGTCCCCGCTGTCCCTGGGCTCTGTCCCTGCTGTCCCTGCCTTCCCTGGGCTCTGTCCCCGCTGTCCCTGCTGTCCCTGCTGTCCCTGGGCTCTGTCCCCGCTGTCCCTGGGCTCTGTCCCTGGGCTCTGTCCCTGGGCTCTGTCCCTGGGCTCTGTCCCTCCTGTCCCTGTGTCCCTGTGTCCCCGCTGTCCCTGCTGTCCCCGCTGTCCCCACTGTCCCTGCTGTCCCCGCTGTCCCACCACTGAGCCCTGGCAAGCTGCAAGACAGGCACGGGGTCAGGCCCCAGACAGTTTCCACCTGACAGGAATTGTTGAGGATTAAGGAGGACAGAAAAATCACTTCCTTTTGTTTTGCCAGGGAATTCAAATGCTCCAAGATTTAGTGTAACACAGGATCTGCTTAAGTGGTAATTGTTCTTTGTTTCGAACTACATCAATTTGCAGCTGGAACACTATGGCTGTCACTGGAAATGCTTTGTAAATTTATTTACAGGCAGCAGGAAAGTGAAGAAGCACACAGACAGAATTTTAAATACAAATTGCTTCAAGGTACAATTTCCTCCAATTGCTGTAATGTGCATTATGAATTTAATTTCAGTACATTTCTGCTATATAATAACCTGATTTGGAACTATAAATGCAAATTAAATTTAAATAACTTATAATTTTTTATGTGATGTTTTATAAATATTTACTGTGGGGGTCTTATTGAATCAAGGAGGCCTCAAAGTGAGCAGATGGTGACGAAGGTCGTCCCTTCCCTGGGGGTGGTGAGGGGCAGGATCTGTGAGTGCTCCAGCTCCTCAGTCTGAGGGGAGATGCTCTGACACCCAGTGCTCCCAGGGCTCACCAGTTCATCCCAGAATCACCAAATCCCGGGATCCCTGAGCCTGGAAATCCCTCCAGGATCAGAGTCCCAGCTGTGCCTGGTCTGTCCCCAGAGCTCCGAGTGCCACCTCCAGCAATTCCTGGGACACCTCCAGGGATGGGCACTGCAAACCTCCCTGGGCACTTCCAAGGCCTGAGCGCCCTTTCCATGGGGAAATTCCTGCTGCTGTCCACCCTGAGCCTCCCCTGGCCCA
>NC_031774.1:61501449-61502899 GCF_001522545.3 Parus major | reverse complement strand
ATTCTCCAGCCCTTTCCCAGCTCTGTTCCCAGCCCATCCAATGTCCTGGGGCACTCAGAGCAGGAGCTGCTGCCCAGGCTGGGCTCACCCAGCTCTGCCTTGTTTTCAGTTCCTGACTTGTCCCTGCCCTCTGGGCAGAAGTAATTCTGCTTTTTCATTCTCTTTGGTGAAACAGAGAAGAAAATTGGTCCAACACTGAACTTCTCTAATAACATTTGGTGTTTGGTGGTTTTTATCATTTTAAATGACTGACAGATGGATAGTTTTAAATGGATTTAGTACACGATGCAATTATTTCAATATAATAAGCACTATTTAAGATTATTTAATAATGTTATAATAAAGTAACATCAGTAATAAACTACTATCCAGATTTGAAACCTATTACAATGTTTTGATAATTAAGAGAATTCTGAATTGGTTTAGATTGAAAGGGATTTTAAACCCCCCCAGTGCCCCCTGCCATGGCAGGGACAGCTCCCACTGTGTCCAGCCTGGGACACTCAGGGACATGAAGGGATGCTGCAATTGTCACCTTGGGAATGTCCCCAGCTGCCATTCCCTGCAGGACAGGGATGTCCAGGAGAGCTGACACCAGTTTTTAGCTGGAGTTTCCACCTGGAGCTGGATTAAAGGGAAATGCTGGGTGCAGGGCTGGAATCCAGAGCTGGAATCTCTGCTTTGAGCCTGCAGTGCCCTCCCAGCTGGAGCAGCCCGGCCAGGGAGACATTCCCTCACATTTGGAGGAGTTTGTTTTGCAGATTTTCTTTTCAAGCTACTGCAGTTGAAAATAAATAAATACTGAAGGGCAATTTTAGCAGCGTGATTCTAATTTGTTTAATCAGATTATGTTGTTTTCTTCACTGCTGCCTTCTAATTTGGATATATGAAAATGAAATTAATATTAGATTCTCATATTTATTCAGAGTTAATGAGATGATTGGAATGGGATGCCAGAATAGTTTTTTAAATGTGGATAAACTTCCTTTCCTGGGATGTGTCTTCCATAAGGGCTTCATTCCCTGCTGAAGTTAGGACAACGACCCCAAAGGTCACTTCAGTTCCCAATCATTCCAGAACTGTGTCAGCAGCTGCTGCAAGGTTTAACAGCACCAAACACAGGGGGGATCAGCCTTCAACTGAACGAGGGCAGGGATGGGTGGGAGATAACTGGGAATTGGGAATTGCTGGCTGGGCTGGAATTGCCAGAGCAGCTGTGGCTGCCCCTGGATCCCTGGCAGTGCCCAAGGCCAGGCTGGACATTGGGGCTGGACATTGGGGACAGTGGGAGCTGTCCCTGCCATGGCTGGGTGGGATGGGGGGATTTGAGGTCCCTGCTGCCCAAACAGCAGCTTTAGTGCTGCCAAACCCTCCTGCTGGAATAAATATCCCAAAAATGGAAATAAACACCCCAAAGCTTCCAGGGCTGAGCTGTGTCCCCCCAGGCATG
>NC_031774.1:61497779-61500863 GCF_001522545.3 Parus major | reverse complement strand
TCCATCCCATCCATCCCTGTCCATCCCTGTCCATCCCATCCATCCCTGTCCATCCCATCCAGCTCTGTCCATCCATCCCATCCATCCCATCCATCCCATCCATCCCTGTCCATCCCTGTCCATCCCTGCCCATCCCATCCATCCCTGTCCATCCCTGTCCCTCCCATCCATCCCTGTCCATCCCATCCATCCCTGTCCATCCCATCCATCCCATCCATCCCATCCAGCTCTGTCCATCCCATCCAGCTCCAGCCCTGGACCCCAGCTGGAGCTCCTGGAGCAGGGCTGAGGGACAGGAGTGTCCCTGGCAGGTCTGGCCAGGGTGTGTTTATGGATCTCTGGGTGTTTGTCCCTCCCTGTAAATACTGAGGGGTTTCTGCTGACTTTTCCTTCAAATCCCTGAGCAGCTCTTCACCTGATTATCTCCATTGTGAATCCAGCCTTGTCTATCCGATAATATTTCCCACTCAATCAACACATGCCTCCAACTTGTAATTATCTTGGGAAATGTTTTCATAATGTACAACCCTTCACCTTTTTGCTGTGTTGATTTATTGCCTCCGAGTTAAACCTTGATGTTCAATTTCCCGGCGTTGTTATTAACATCTCCTGCTAGAGAAAATAATTCCACTGAAATTTCATGGGAAAATGAATCAAAACATGGTGATATTTACACACGGCCTTTTAATCATTTCAAACATAGAGAAGTTTTTGATTTAAAATTACAGTAATTTTATTTCAATTGTCCTTGGTATTATCCCCAGCCATAATTAGGAACATCCACAGAATTAACGGGCTGGCAGCTCATTCCACGAGCAGTAAATAACACCTGAGACAGAAAGAAACACCAATTGCTGGTTTGAATACCAGGTTCCTGCAGGTTTTTAGTAACAAGGAGTTCGGATCAACGTCCTTTGCCTTTCATTTGGAGTCAGGAGCGGAGGTGGAGAGGAACAGACGGGAGATGCCAGCTCACATCCCAGTGCAGGCACAGCCTGCCTCCCACCAGCCTCTTCCTCTGCTCCACAAAGGTTTGGAATGTGCTGAGCCCTCCAGGGCAGGGGGGCTCTGCAGGCATTTACACACCTGAGCCATGAAAACAGGAATAACAATTCACAGAGTCAGGGAACCACAGATCCCAGATAATCACAGATCCCAGAGAATCACAGATCCCAGAGAATCACAAATCCCAGAGAATCACAAATCCCAGACAATCACAAATCCCAGAGAATCACAGATCCCAGAGAATCACAAACCCCAGAGAATCACAGATCCCAGAGAATCACAAATCCCAGAGAATCACAAATCCCAGAATCAGGATATCACAAATCCCAGAGAATCACAAATCCCAGAGAACCACAAACCCCAGAGAATCACAAATCCCAGAGTCAGGGGATCACAAACCCCAGAGAATCACAAATCCCAGAGTCAGGGGATCACAAACCCCAGAATCACAAAATCAAGGAATAATAAAATGGTTTGGGAGGACCAAAGACCCCGACTTGTTCCACCCCCGTTTCCTCTGTCCAGGCTGCTCCAAGGGCTCTGTGCACAGGGAGGTTCTGGGGAGCTGAGGGCACCAGAGGGCCCAGGATCTCCTCTTGGAACATCCTCCCCTTATCCTAGAGACCTCCTTGCAAGGGGTAACTGCACCTCCAGGGATGCTGAAACCCAGGATTTCCCCTCCCTTGTCCTCTCCAGGGGCCGTTCTCTGCCTGGATCCATCTCTGTGTGTGTCTGCACTGCAGGCCATGCACACACAGCTGGTAGAGCTCCATAAAAAGCAGAAGCTGCTCAGTTCATCCAAAGCTCAATCAGCTTCCATCACCCTGAGCCAGGGTGGGAAAGCGCTGTGGGCACGGGGCCAGGCCCCATCAGAGCAGATTGGGATGGATGACCCTCATTCCACCAGCCATGAATCCAATAAAAGAAATGTTGTTACACTTTAATGCATTATCTGTCATGATAATGAAGTTTTATTTACCATTTCCAGGAACGTTTTCCCTCTCACAGACCCTGCTGGGAGGAGCAGCCCAGCAGAATCCCAGGCTCTGTGGAAGCTGCCAGGCAGCAGGACAGGCTCCATGTGTGTGTGTGCCTGCAGTTGGACACTCCGCTCCTCCAGAGCTCTCTGCTCTGCCTCTGCTGCTTTATCTGTCTTCCAGGATGCAGCAGAACCTGCTGAAGGTTCAGAGAGGGGTGAGAGCTGGGAATGAACAGCTCAGGTTGTCCCCAGCTGCACCCTGTGGCTCTCTGGCTCCTCCTGCTCAGGCCATGTCCCCCAGGCTCCCTCTGGCTGCCCCCACAGCATTTTCCTCTCCCAGCAAGAGCTTCTCCCTCCTCAGACCCATCCTGGAGCCTGGGAACCGGGGCTGCAGTTCCAGTGACCCTCCTCACCAGGCCCTGGGCCCTGCAGGGCTCCCAGCCGCCTCTGGATCCATCCCAGGACTGTGTTTTCCTGACATCCTTCTCTGGATTCCTCAGCCACCTCTGGTTCCCACCCTTTCCCTGCTGCAAACATCTCCTGGTTCCTGGGCCAGCCTTTCCTGAGCTGCCTCGTGCCCTTTGGGATGGGCTTTAGGATAGTCCATGGCCTCCCATGGCTGGACTTGATGAGTTGAGAGGTTTTCTCCAACCTAAATGATCCCATTATTCCTTTCCTCCCCAGCACTTCTGTGCCCTTTTCCCAGCTGCAGCCTCCTGTTTCATTTACCTCGGCTCATTCTGCACACCCCCAGGGCTTGTGTTTGCACAGCACCAGCAAGGGCAGCACTCCCTGGCTGTCCCTGGGCCAGGCCAGACCCACTCACACCCCAACAGCTGCAGAAATGTTCCACAGCTCTTCCTACGACACAATTTACTCCCCTTCCTCTCCCTCGCAGTCTGCTGATGCAGTGATCCGTAAAACTTCTGAGAAATATTTCTAAAGGTGGCAGCCCTGACACGGAGAATTAAATCACAACACCACAATGTGCCAATTTAGGAGCTTGTGGAGCTCAAGTGAAAAACCCCACCAAAAACAGGTGAAGAATTGTCACAGCTGAGGGAAACAAGGCTCTGAGGACAACGAGGGATGTGGGTCTG
>NC_031774.1:61491303-61494259 GCF_001522545.3 Parus major | reverse complement strand
TTTTTTTTTGTTTGTTTGTTTTTTATAAAAACACATTAACCCAATTTTTAGGCAATTAGAAAAGAAAATGTTGCAATTACTATTAATTTACATTATGGTCTAGACATCCTGTCATGTGAAGAGAGGAACAGGAGGAAAGCCCTCGTTGGCTGATTCACTCCCCAGACACCACATTTGTCTGCTAGGAGACAAATCACCCAAATCACCCTGGTGTGAGACAGCCTGGGAGTTCAAAACCTTACAATTCACTAATGAATGAGGGAACATTAATGAGGAGCATCCTGCTGTACCCAGGCACTCCCTGCTTGAGGTGCTGCAGGTCACCCGAATTTGAGATAAAATCCTCAGAGTCAAAACAAGTGGAGTTTAATTCGATGTTATATTTTCTATCCATCTTGCACGACAAGTGTTGCAGGAAGAAAAGTGAATTCCCAGCCCTGGCCAGGTCCAGGGAAAGCAGGAGGAGGTGTGAGAAGATGCTGAAAGGAGCAGGAGCTGCTGTTCCCCCCCAAACCAGGGAGGCTCGGGGTTTGAAATCACACCGTGCCCTGCTCCACCCAGAGGGAAATTGCATTTCAGAGCATGAACATTTGAACTCTGAATTGTGATTAAATAACAGCAACCCCACCTGCAGTGGCCCCTGAGTCACTGGGTGTGGGTCCAGGAATCACCTTGGGCTCAAAGCTGCTTGGAAATTGCTTAAATCCAGAAAAGATCTGCCAAGGAACAGGGGAGAACTCAGGAGTTCTGTGGGAACATTTTCCTGTTGGGCTGGTAAGATCCAGCTGAGATCCACACTGAGCAGCTATCCAGGGACTGGGTGCCTAAAAATTCATTTAATCCGAGTCTATTTAAAAAGTTCTTTCGGAATGGACTCGGGGGAACAGATTTGGCATTGGCAAGGAGATGTATTCCATGATTTAATAAACCTTCCTGCTCCTAATTCCCCTGATTCTGTTATATGGAGTCACTTGTTGGAGCGCTGCAGTCGTCACAAAACGGAATTCATTGGAACTTGATGTGGATTAGAAGCTGCTGCTGCTGTGTGTGGATGGAGAGGATTTTGTCCCCAGGGGCTGTTGTGGGGCTGTGGTTGAGCTCTGGGAGCCATCCTGGTGTCCTGTGGCCACAGGAACAGCCAGGAGGGCTCAGGGGTGGGCACTGATCCCCAGGGATCACTCAGAGCCCAGGGTGTCCAGAGAGTCAGATCCTGCTGGGAATCCCAGAACCATCCAATGGGTTGGGTTAAAGGGACCTCAAATCCTTAAATCCCCTCCAGAGCCCCCCAGCCATGGCAGGGCCAGCTCCCACTGTCCCAATGTCCAGCCCCAATGTCCAGCCTGGCCTGGGACACTGCCAGGGATCCAGGGACAGCCACAGCTGCTCTGGGAATCCCAGCCCAGCCCCTGCCCACCCTGCCAGCCCCACACACACCTCCCCCAGCCCCAGCCCCAGCCCCTCCCTCATCCCGAGGAGCTGGGGTTGGATTTGCAGGGCAGTGAGGACAGCGGCTGGAGAGGGGACAGGGCCAGAGCTGCTCCCGAGTGCTGAGTGAGGCCAGGGCTGCTCCCAGCTCCTGGTTCCAGGGTCCTGGCTCAGGGTTCCCAGCTCCCATCTCCCAGCTCCCACACCCAATATTCCACATCCCATATCCCACATCCCACATCCCATATCCCATATCCCACATCCCACATCCCATATCCCACATCCCATTCCCATCTCCCATTCCCATCTCCCACATCCCATATCCCACATCCCATATCCCATATCCCATATCCCACATCCCACATCCCACATCCCACATCCCATATCCCATTCCCATATCCCATATCCCATCTCCCATCTCCCATATCCCATATCCCACATCCCATCTCCCACCTCCCATTCCCATCTCCCATTCCCATCTCCCACATCCCATATCCCATATCCCACATCCCACATCCCATATCCCATATCCCATATCCCACATCCCATATCCCACCTCCCATCTCCCACTCCCATTCCCATCAGGAGGACCCCCATGGCAGCCCCAGGAGCCCGGGCACTGTCAGCTGGGTGGGTGCTGGAGCCAGGGCTGCTGTCCTGTCCTGTCCTCTCCCGTGTGATCTCCCGTCCCTCCTCCCCCCATTCTTTCTCTCCTGTCATTATTCTCAGCAGAGTGAGATCAACCCCTCTGCAGTTTCCCTGTGAGTGAGGAGGTCACTCTGGGAGCACCTTCCTTGGACCCTTTGGCTTCTGCTGCTCTTTCTGGCCACGGGCACCTCCAGATCCTGGGAGCTCCCTTCCAGACAGGCAAAGCCCACAAAGCATCCAAGGACCTGCCACAGACCCCTGAGCCGCTGTTTCGCTGAGGCTCCTCTGCAGAGTTATCTCTCCTTTTTATTCTGCATCTCATTCCTCCATTGAGGCTCGTACTGTCACTTTTTAAAATGTCATTCCTGGCATTACTTGTTGGATTGAAAATGTTATTTAAATGCATTTCACATGGACATTTATTACCAAGCTGGAAGGAAAACATTCTCTTGGAAGTTTACACAAGTTATGAACTTCACGTTTGTATTTAATGGTTTTGTAGAATTGCATTGTGAGAAAACATTATAAATATAAGAAATAAAAAATATTTCTAAAGATATTGTATAACCTTCTGGATTTATCTCCCTCTATTTACTCCATTGCTCTGAGGGTCCATTAAGGCAGCAGTAATCTCATCCTAAAGACAGGATGTCATTTCTTATATCTGCATTCTGCTGCCACGCTTTAAGTGGGCTCCAAAGATCCACAAATGAGAAATAAACAAAAGAAAACAAAGCAGGAAAACAACAGCCCAGAACCTGTGGTTAATCTCAAAGGGATTTTTATCTTTGTCAGCCTTCGTTCCCCTGCTCACAGAGCAGATACTCTCCTGGGAGACCAGAGAGCTGGAGAGGGACTGGGGACAAGGGATGGAGGGACAGGA
>NC_031774.1:61488966-61489844 GCF_001522545.3 Parus major | reverse complement strand
GGCTGGGCTCGGGCAGCTCCGGCTCGGTCGCACCGGGAGATGGGAGCGCGTTCAGGGCGCTGCTGAGCTCCACTCACATGAATTGTACCCGATAATTGGGGTTTTAGCGTGGCACCGTGTCCCAAAGCCCTGCCAGGTAAACGAGATGTGGTGGGGCAGGGATGCCAGGGATGCTCTGAGCTCAGCTCAGCTGAGGAGCAGCAGGACAGGAGCTCGGGCTCGGGCAGGGTTTGTGACACTCCCGAAGGGCTGAAGGAGCCCAGGATGTCCCAGCAGGGTTTGTGACACTCCCCAGGCACTGAAGGAGCCCAGGATGTCCTGTCAGGGTTTGTGACACTCCCCAGGCACTGAAGGAGCCCAGGATGTCCCAGCAGGGTTTGTGACACTCCCCAGGCACTGAAGGAGCCCAGCAGGGTTTGTGACACTCCCCAGGCACTGAAGGAGCCCAGCAGGGCTGTGCCAGGGCTGGGAAGGAGCTCTGGCAGCCTGGTCACTGCTCCCAGCAAAATGGATTTTTGCCAGGAGTCTGAAGCTCCCATTAAGGGTGGTTTCCTGTGGAAACGTTTTAATTTAGCAGTTTTGACAGGAGGATGAAGTTGAAAAGTCAATCAAGAGGGTTTGTGACAGGCCAGAAGTGTGACAGGGCCCAGAATGGGGATGCACTTTTCCCTGCTGTCCTAATTTTTTATTTCTTTTGCAAAAATTCAGCATGAATTCTATGTAAATTTACAATTTGTGAACCCATCCCTGCCCACTGAAAAGCTTGGAATTGTTAATTAGTTCCTGCCTCCAACAGGAGACACAGGCCAGGAGGAAGAGGCAGCAGCACCTGTGCCAGGGTGTGCAGGAGCAGGGAGAGAACCATGGAATTCCAGAAT
>NC_031774.1:61487089-61488431 GCF_001522545.3 Parus major | reverse complement strand
ACCTTCCCTGCCATCCAGTCCCAGCCCCACTGCTCCTGGCTGCCCAGATCCTGCAGGAAGCTCCTGGGGGATGTTCTGGGGCTGCCTCTCCCCGGTGTCTCAGGGAGCCTCTGTTCCCCAAGCCCTGAGGAGGTGTCTGGGAGTCCTTCCTCGCTGTGCCCTGGTTTGAGGAGGTGCTGCCAGGCTCTCCAGGGTTTGCCTGTCCCCTCCCAAGCTGGTGGCAGTGATCCCAGAGGCACAGGGACAGAGATGTCTCTGCAGGCCCCTCGTGCTGCTGGAGACCCCAGGGCAGCAAGAGCTGGTCCCTCCCTGTTGGCACTGGGGGCTGCAGGACTTTATCCCCCACTCCCCCTTGGGCCCCTCACTGCCCTTCTCTAGTGCTTTTTAGCCACAATAAACTCACTCCTGGCAGATTGTGAACCTCTCTGCAGCATCCTCCCATAACAATACATTTAATTCAGTTAATTGGCTAAATGTGAGAGCTTCATTTTTATGCTGTTCTGATTTTTTTATATTATAACCACTGGAAGGGGTTTGCATCACTTTTATACCTTATTTTCCTTCAGACATTGATAATTGTTATCTCCTTTTAAAGAGAGCACTTAAGGCTATTTGCTTCATCTCCTTTTGAACATTACTCTCAAGCCCATTTAAGCATTCACCATTCAAATCCAGCACTTCAGAGTACAAAGTAATAAAATAAAAGCCAAGGTTTTTTCAACTGGAGGAGCCAGGATGAGAATGATGCCTGTGCAAGCAGGTTATTTGTATCCATCAGTGGCCAGGACTTTCCAGGCAGCTCTAAAAATCAGCTCCAGAGACTGGAGAGGAGCCTGAGGGCAGAGCTCAGGGGGCTCAGAGGGGCTGCAGCTCCTCCCGAGGGACAGATCCTTGGGATCTGGGACAGGGACAGGGAACAGCTGGGACAGGGACAGCACCAGGGGAGGGCTGAGCTGGGCCAGGGATGGGCTCAGGCTGGAGATCAGGAAAGGTTCTTCCCCCAGAGGGTGGAATGAGCTCTGGAAAAGCTCCCCAGGGAATGGGCACGGCCCCGAGGCTGCCGGAGCTCCAGGAGCGTTTGGGCAGCGCTGCCAGGGATGCCCAGGCTGGGATTGTTGGGGGGTCTGGGATGATCCTGGGGGTCCCAGCTCAGGATATTCTGGGGTTCTCTGGTTCTATGAAATGTCTCTGTCAGTGGGGTCCAGGCTGTGGGAACATCCCTGGAAATGTCCCAAACCCAAGAATGGCAGCGTGGGCACTGTTTAATGGGGTGTCCATTAAAGGGGACTCGAGTCAGGGCTCCCCTTTGGAGAGAGGCTGAGCTGGGGGACACCTCTGGCTC
>NC_031774.1:61482905-61486409 GCF_001522545.3 Parus major | reverse complement strand
CTGCACCCCTCACTGCCCCAGTGCAGCCATAGGTGAGGGCAGCTGCTGCTCTCCTCCTGCAGCTCTGGAGGAGCATTTGAGGAAGGTTCTGAATCCACCCAGCTGTCTCAGGACAGTTCTGGCTGCAGTTTTAGCCCAGCCCTGCTGCTGCAGCTGCAGATGGGAGCCGGGAGCTCTCCAGGGCTGGGATAAAGGGACGGAGCAGTGTCCCCAGCCCTCGGCAGCCCCAGCTGTCCTGGGGCCCTGGCCAGGCTCCTGTGGTGCCAGAAGTGCCCGAGTTCCCCTCGGAATGTCATCCCCTCACTCATCCTGGGAAAGCTGAACCTCTGGGGAGTTCATTGCTGGTGCTGCTATTTAATTAGCTCTACACATTGCTTTTCATTTTGGGTGGGCCTCGGATGATAAATGTGTGTTTGAACCTCCAAATCCATTACAGTTAATAGAATTGTGAAAGCTTTTCCTCTCAGCTGTTGCTCCGTGCCCGATGTCTGACTCACAGACAACGCATAAATGTAATTTATTTTCACCACGGTGGCAACTTTTACAATTACACCGGTCCCAGCACCCGGGCTCCCTGGCACTGCCCCCTGCTTTATTTACATCTCCATCCATTTGGAAGCTGGTTATTACACTCACTAAATGCTTGGGCAAGGAAAAAAAAAACCCAAAAAAAGAAGAAAAGGCATCTTTATTCACATTTTATCTGAGGCTATTTAGCAGCTGTTTTAATTGGGAAGTCTCTGAGCGTGTCTGTAGGTGCTGCAGGTGCAGGATGGCTTCAGGTGCAGTTGGATTTAGCTCAGAATTGACCACGGGGTGACACAGAGGGGAACTCGAGGAGGAGAAAGGCCATTTGGATGGGGAATTAGTGATGCTGTAGGAGCACCCAGGACTGTGGGAAAGAGCCAGCCCAGAGCAGGAAGGAACCAGACACTCTTTGTAGGGCTTTGGGACATGAGACCTTCTGGGGACCTTCTGCAGCCTGGAGCTTAAATCTCTTTATTTGGGTTTTCTACACTTTCTTTACAATATGGGCTGTTACAAGCACCCATATTTCCTCAGCAGTTTGCCCTGAATGTTTTTATTGACAGTTTTTCCTACAACTTCCCTCAAAAACCCATGGTAAAGTTACACTCCCTTTTCATTATAAATTGGAGTTGTTGTGTTGATTACCCAAGTCACACTGGATTAATTTCTTGTCATATCTCATTAGAAATTCATCCTTAAACAAGGTTTGTAAACTCCCTTGACTCATTTTCAGTGTTCTAGATTTACACATTGCCGTTCCCGCTTTATTTTTGTTTTCAGGCTAAAAAGACTCATATACTTAAATATGATTTGCTAATTCTGCAGAATCATAAATATCTATGAGAAATGCCAGATATCCTCTCTGTGCTGATCTGGGAGCACTTTCATGCTGGCTCACATATTCTCAGCTGCTGTGGCACCCGCTCGTGGCTCTCCAAGAGGGAAAAATGAATTTTGCTCAGCCCCAGGTTTAATGGTTGACATCATGGTCTGACAACCTCTCCAGCTCCCAACCCCTGCACAGATAAATATGCAAGAACCTCAGGGAGAAGAATTCCTGAAAAATGAGACAACGCACAATGGATAAAAATACCGGGGATAAAAAATGCTCTGCAGTGTCAGAAATTGCTCTTCAGAAGGGAACACGAGGCTGAGAGCAGGAGAGATCCGTGTTCCAGGGACAAAAGATAAATGCTGCAATGGAGCCATTGGCATTCCAGGCAGGCAGCTGGCTCTGCTCCCAGCCAGGGTCACACTCCAAACCCTTCCTGCAGCACAGCCCCTGCTCACCTCCTCCCCAGGAGGCCAGGAAATGCTGCTTGCTGCTGGTGCTCCCAGGGAGGATGACTGATCACCTGTATTCCTCTGTGACCTGTGTTCCTCCATAACCGATCACCTGTGCTCCTCCATCACCTGTGCTCCTCTGTGACCTGTGTTCCTCCATAACCTGTGTTCCTTCATGACTGATCACCTGTGTTCCTCTGTGACCTGTGACCTGTGTTCCTCTGTGACGGATCACCTGTGTTCCTCCATAACCGATCACCTGTTCTCCTCCATCACCTGTGTTCCTCCATGACCAATCACCTGTGCTCCTCTGTCACCTGTGCTCCTCCATAACCGATCACCTGTTCCTCCATCACCTGTGCTCCTCCATCACCTGTGTTCCTCCATCACCGATCACCTGTGTTCCTCTGAGATCGATCAATCACCTGTGTTCCTCCATGACCTGTGTTCCTCTGTGACCTGTGTTCCTCCATGACCTGTGCTGCTCCATCACCTGTGTTCTTCCATCACCTGTTCTCCTCCATCACCTGTGCTCCTCCATGACCTGTGCTCCTCCATGACCTGTGCTCCTCCATAACCGATCACCTGTGTTCCTCTGTGACCTGTGCTCCTCCATCACCTGTGTTCCTCCATCACCTGTGCTCCTCCATAACCGATCACCTGTGTTCCTCCATCACCTGTGTTCCTCCATCGCCTGTGTTCCTCCATCACCTGTGTTTCTCCATGACTGATCACCTGTGTTCCTCCATCACCTGTGTTCCTCCATGACCCATCACCTGTGTTCCTCCATCACCTGTGTTCCTCCATGACCCATCACCTGTGTTCCTCCATCACCTGTGTTCCTCCATCACCTGTGTTCCTCCATGACCAATCACCTGTGTTCCTCCGTGTCCTGCCAATGCCTCTGTGGCAAGGATCAAGTATTTGCTGGTAAAACCATTTTTCAGATGTGTTGTTTCCTGCAGGAATATTGAGAGCAGAGGCTTTTAATGGAAATATATTTATAAGAAATAAAAATCTCATGACAGGTTTGGAGATTGTAGTGGAGGGAGGAAGAAAGATAAAAATGGTTGAAACGTTGAAAAATAATGTGTAGGCCCAGTTCCTTCTCTGGGAGAGAACTGCAGTGACACAAAGGCCATGGGTGATGGGACACACAGGAATGGGTCACACAGGGGTCACACAGGACATGGTCACACAGGGGTCACACAGCACAGGGGTCACATAGGGGTCACACAGGACATGGTCACACAGTGCAGAGGTCACAGTGGGGTCACACAGGACATGGTCACACAGGGGTCACACAGGGGTCACACAGGACATGGTCACACAGGGGTCACACAGGGGTCACACAGGACAGGGGTCACACAGGGGTCACACAGGGGTCACACAGCACAGGGGTCACACAGGGGTCACACAGGGGTCACACAGGACATGATCACACAGGGGTCACACAGGACATGATCACACAGGGGTCACACAGGACATGGTCACACAGGGGTCACACAGGGGTCACACAGGACATGGTCACACAGGACATGGTCACACAGGGGTCACACAGGACAGGGGTCACACAGGGGTCACACAGGACATGATCACACAGGGGTCACACAGGACATGGTTACACAGGGGTCACACAGGGGTCACACAGGACATGGTCACACAGCACAGGGGTCACACAGGGGTCACACA
>NC_031774.1:61479823-61482320 GCF_001522545.3 Parus major | reverse complement strand
GGTCACACAGGGGTCACACAGGGGTCACACAGGGGTCACACAGGACCCAGGTCCCACAGGATCTCCAGCCCAGCCGTGTTCTGGGGACAGCACTGGCACAGCTGTGGCACAGCCGGGCACCCCACAGGAATTCCAGCCACTCTCCTCCCCGCTCTGCCTTCCCCAGCTGACATTTTTCACATCTGAAGCATTAATTTACCCTAACACATGGTTTTTGTGCTCAGGACTCTTGATGTGCTGGGTGTGATGAGCTCGCAGGGCGCTGAACGGCTCCAGCTCCGCGTTGGTGCCACAGCCCCAGAGCCACCCGTGCAGCAGCGCCGCAGGAATTGCACCCAAGGGTCAGAGCTGCCGTTTAACGCTGATTTGCTTGTGTTGAACAAGCGGTGACCGGCTGAAGGAAGTGTGTAAAATACCTGAAATTGCTGCTCTCGGGGAATTAATGACACGTTTTCCTACGACGTTTCAGCAGCTCCACAGCTCCTGTTCTGCTTTTCATGACAAAGGTTGGTGCATTTAATGGTCACAAGAAGAGCAGAACGATGTGAGGAGGAAGGTGATTGTATTCATATGATTTAGGAGAATAATTTGAGAGAAAGGGAATAAATTGTGAGACACGGAGCCTGTAATTCCGCAGCATAATTTTATTATTGTTACCAAAATTGGCTTCATCTCAGTTACTTTAGCCCTCAGAAAGTTTGAACAGATGGCATCTCTTGCTCTAACTGTATATCTAATTTAGCTTGCATGACTTTTTGATTATGTATATTTGAATTAATGGGCTTCTCTATGTTTGTTCCATCATCGGGTTAATGGTGTTTAAAAGACATGGAGAGGTATCAATTCTCCCTTGGTCAACAGGCAAAAGTAAATGAAATTTACTACCAAAAAATGGTGCTGAACAGTGAAATAACTCCACCGGGGATAAATTGATCTTTGCTAAATCAAGCACAGCTCTTTGCTGCCAAACCCACACGGCAGAGGAAGTGAAGGGTGACTGGGAGTGACTGATCACGGATGCCAATACTGTACCAATATTGCAGCAGGAATTTCCCCATGGAAAGGGAGGTCAGGGCTGGGCAGGGGCTGCCCAGGGAGCTTTGCAGTGCCCATCCCTGGAAATGTCCAGCTAAAGAGTGGAGGTGGCACTCGGAGCTCTGGGGACAGGGTGGGCACCGGGCACAGCTGGGACTGGCTGGGCTGGGAGGGATTTTCCAGCCTCAGGGATCCCGGGATCCTGGGATATGACAGGAGATCAGCATTCCTTGGATCTTGAGGAGAAAAGGCACAGTCAGAGGGTGCTTTTTAGATGTTGCAGCCACGAGGATCTGACCTCCTGGTTTCCCTTTGGGAAGGAAAGTGGTGGGATCAGAAATCCTTCACCATGTGAGGCTTCAGCTCTGGCTTGGTGGGGCTCTCGTGGCCGGGATCCTGGGATGCAGTGTGGGAATCCCTGCGTGCCCTGAGCCTTCCCGAGGTGCCAGCGCTGTTTCCTGAGCATCCGAGGGGCCCAGCAGCCCAGAGGGGCTGAGTGTGCCCAGGGCTCATCCCCGTGCCTGGGCATCTGCTGGGGAGCTTCAGGCTGGGTCTGCTGCGACTTCCAGGTGGGCTCTGGAAACAAAATCCTGTGCCTGAGCTGCTCTCACCAGCACCGAGCAGCTGTCGGGAGCAAATTCCATTCAGCTCCTTGGCTTTTGTTGTTTTTTTCCCGTGTTTTTCAGGCTGGTTTATCTCTCTGCATTTCTGCATGTGCTACAGAGAATTTCAATCACTCTCCTCCCGGTGGCTACTCAGCAACACATTCAACCCTCACAAAACCTCTCTGCTCTCCAGGGCCACGGGCTCCAAGGTTTTCCTCTCTGAGGTATTTGAGAGGGCACGTTCTTTTATTAAAAAAAAATAAAAAATAAAAAATAAAGTAAAGAAAAAAGACATAAAGGCAGAAATGTGGGTGAGGTTTTGTGGGTTTTCCCCCATTTGGGCCAGTCTGGCACCATTCCCAGCTGTAGTTTTTGACTCTTAACCCTTTAGAGGAGTGATGACCTGGAATGCAGTGACACCACAGCCCAGAAGAAACATTTCCTGGTTTAAGGATTTAAGGAATGTTTCAGTTATTGAAGCCAATTATTGTCATCAAACCTCTCATGTCCCCTGTGGGTGGGAAACAGGCGTGATGCTCTGGAAGAGAGAATTTGGAAAAATCAGAACCAGAGAATCAGAATGATGATAAAGCAGCAGCTTCTTTAAATAAAGCCAAAACTGGGATATAGTTAGCAGCGACTCTGCACTACATTTCTGCCTTCTGTGTTTGATTTATAGAAAATCTGGGGGTTTAAAATTTGCATGGCAGGCTCTCAGGGACAGAGCCCCTGTGTGTAGCCAGGGCTGAGCACTTCCCTTGGTGTCAGCACTCCCCAGCTCCCGTGGCCGCTGTGCCTGGGCCCAGGAGATGTGTCTGTGTGTCTGTGTCTGTGTCTGTGTGTCTGTGTGTCTGTGT
>NC_031774.1:61476311-61477994 GCF_001522545.3 Parus major | reverse complement strand
CAGAGATGTGAGTCCAGAGCTGAGGCCAGTGGCAGACAGAGAAATGAACAGATGGGCAAAGGAACAGATAGGTGGATACATAGATAGATAAAGGAATAGATAGATAAAGGCATTGATAAAGGATAGATTGATAGACAAATAGATAGATAGATAGATAGAATAGATAATAGACAGATAGATAATAGACATAATAGATAGACAGATAGATAGATATAGATAGATTGATAGATAATAGGCAGATAGATAATAGACAGATAATAGATTGATTGATTGATTGATTGATTGATAGATTGATAGATAATAGACAGATAGATAATAGACAGATAATAGATAGATAGATAGATAGATAGATAGATAGATAGATAGATAGATAATAGGTAAATAGATAGATAGATAGATAGACAGATAGATAATAGATAGATAGATAGATAGATAGATAGATAGATAATAGACAGATAGATAATAGATAGACAGATAGATAATAGATAGACAGATAGATGATAGATAGATAGATAGATAGATAGATAGATAGATAGATAGATAGATAACAGACAGATAGATAATAGACAGATAATAGATAGATAGATAGATATAGATAGACAGATAGATAGATAGATAGATAATAGACAGACAGAGGAATACATAGGTAAATGGATATATGGATAAATGAATAGAGATATAAAGGAATAGATGGACAGACAGGAAGGTGGGAAGGAAGGAAGGAAGGAAGGAAGGCAGGCAGATGTGATAAAACACCTGGAGGAGTTACACAGTCCTACTCTTTCAGCCCCAAGGAATAAACATGCACAAATACACATAATTGGACTCATCCCAGCTTGATGAGTTTAGTATTTCTCTCATTTTAGCTATCAAAATATAGCAAAAGAAGTATTTTTTTTTTCCCTATGCATTATATGAAGAAACCCTGTCAGTGTTTGCTCCAGGAAGTCACCAAGCACAGGAATTTTGGAAGGTTTTTACCTGTCTGGCTCACAGGGGCAGTTACAGCACCCCTCACGCCCCTCCTGAGTGTTCATGAATTTGGCAGCAGAATTTAGCCCCTTTTCTCTTCTAGGAAGTGTGAAGCCATATCCAGGCACACACACACAAAGACCAGGGACAGCAAGGGCAGCTTTCCTTCAGTCTCCATCCTGTGCTGGCAGGACAGGAGCAGCACAAAGCCTGGATTCCCTGTGCCTCTGCTGGGTGAGCTGCTGGCACCTGCAACTGCTGCACTGACCAACTCTTCTGCCTTAAAAACATTCCTGCATTTTGATGCTAATGAGTTATGAAACCTCTAATTAGTCTGTCTCATTCATCATTAAGCCTGTCATTTAGCCTTTCCATGGAAAGGCTCTGCTTTTGTATCAGCTGTTTATATAATAGCTATTTCTCTTTATTTGATTATAATTATTTTATCTAGAAGGTGACCCCCTGTCACGGCCCTTGGGAAGCTCCACAGGCCCTCAAGAGGAGCACGAACTTGGAAATGCAAACCACGGAACGAAAATGCGGCAGATAAGGACAGGAACAGGAAATGTGCTCCAGGAGAACGAACAAAATTCCCGGTAACAGGTGGGAATGCGAAGGAAGTTTCTCGGTGGTTGCAGCGCTGTGCGGAGCCACGGGCTGGGATGGAGGCGGAGCTGCGGGGGATGAGGCTCGGGGGTCGGGGGGATGAGG
>NC_031774.1:61471123-61473587 GCF_001522545.3 Parus major | reverse complement strand
ACACCTGGGGACACTGCTGGGATCTGGGCTGGCACTGCCCTCAGCATCCACCCTGGACACCTCTCCTGTGCAGAGAGGCACAAACACTGAGAACACAGAGGGAAAAGCCAACCTTGGCCACATTCCCTGGAATCGTTTGCTCTCCCAGCTCCAGATCTGAACCAAAGTGAACCACAGGAACTGCAGCAGGAGCTGGGATTTCAGGCACATCCCTCTCTGTACTTGCCCAGGCAAACCCCAGGTTTCTCTATTCTACAGCACTAATTATGGGATCCCACAAGCTGGAATAAATCTCTCCTGGTATTTAAAGTGATTTAAAATACTCTCCTGGTAGAAAAAATAAATTTGCTTTTTGCCATTTAAGAGCTTTAAATCCGGAACTCGCTGAAGGAGGCTGAACTAAAACCACCTGCTGACCTTCAAAAGGAGTTTTGATTGTAACAGACCTGAGAGACAGGAGTTGTAAAAATCACTTCCATCCATTCTCACTGATTTACTGCACAGCAATGCAGAAAGCAGCCACATAAATTATTCCTGTATCAAGTTTTTCCAAAATTTCCTGTCATATTATAACAGTTAGGAGTATGCCAGATATAATTTAAACTCCATTTAACTTATTCAAAATATTTAAATCAATCCAATATTGACCAAAAAGTGTTTTATATTTTTCGGTGTATCCCCAGTGATAAATTGTTCTGGATGGATATTACAGGAAATCTCAGGTTTTGCTTGTCCTGTTTTCTGTGTCACTTGAAATGTCACAGAGTGGGAAAGCACCACGGAGCTGCTGCAGGATGGGAGCAGGGATGGACTTCTGGTGCTTGTGAGCACTGCAGCCTCACAGAATCCTGGAATCCTGGAATATCCTGAGCTGGGACCCCCAGGGATCATCCCAGACCCCCCAACAATCCCAGCCTGGGCATCCCTGGCAGCGCTGCCCAAACGCTCCTGGAGCTCCGGCAGCCTCGGGGCCGTGCCCATTCCCTGGGGAGCTTTTCCAGAGCTCATTCCACCCTCTGGGGGAAGAACCTTTCCTGATCTCCAGCCTGAGCCCATCCCTGGCCCAGCTCAGCCGTTCCCTGGTGCTGTCCCTGGCCCAGGAGCAGAGTCCAGACGTTCACTGGGGTTTCACTCAACACCTCCCTGGGGGAAGGGACCAGGACAGGTCAGGGCACGGGACCCCACCAACCTCACCCTCCCTCCACCAGCCCCTGCTGAGCCCAGGGGAGAAATCAGTGAGAATCAGGGTCCATAAAAGTGCAGAGGTTTATATGGAGTGTAACTTCCTGGTTTTACTTGTTAATCAAAATTCTGGGAACCTACAAAGTCTCTCTAATCGATTCAAGCAAAGTGATTATTGAAATTAGTTCTGCAGTGTTTCCTGGAAAGCAAAATGCTTAGAAAAGAAAGGTTCACAACAAAGCCAGAGGGAAAAGTCCTGATGTTCCAGGGAGCATTCTGTGCCTTGGACACGGTGATGGAGCAGCCCAGGAGGGTTTGGAGAGTCCCAGGAGGGTCTGGAGAGTCCCTGGAGGGTTTAGAGAGTCCCTGGAGGGTTTGGAGAGTCCCAGGAGGGTCTGGAGAGTCCCAGGAGGGTCTGGAGAGTCCCTGGGAGCCTGGAGGGCAGCCACACTGAATCTGTCCTCGTTTGTGTAAAACCAGAATGAGTGAGGCAACAGGAGCAGGAACCTGCCCCAGGACCCTCAACTCCCACCACTCCCGGGACCTTCCAGCCCCAGGCACAAACCAGGGGAGTTAAAGGGAATTCTGCTCTGCAGAAATGTGTGGATATTTACGTGGGTGGCCACGTGCAGGTACAGACAAGGAGGCTTTGAATACAAGAATACTGAAAAAGGACCAAGATTCTGCAAAGATGCTTTCAGTATTTCACTGCAGAAAGAGGATTAATTACATAACCTGGGTAATTTTTATATTCCTGTTAGAAACTTTGAAACATGTAGGCAAAATTACCAACCCCACCCTCACCCATACAGCATTACTCTGCAAATGGGAAAATCTCCAGATATTATTTCAATGAAAGCAGAAATAAAATGAGAAAGGAATTATTTAGTGTATTAAAAGACTTTATTTTTCCATCAGAAATATAAATATTTTAGGGTTATATTCCCTGTCTGGATATTTAAAATCAACACAACAATGTAGATGACTGATGAGAACGCAGGCTGTCTCAAATGGCAGCTTTGTATTCTGCTTTCTACTTCTGGTTTTCAGCTTGTTTTTGCTTTCCCCAAATGCCAAAAAAAAAATCACAGAAGGCAAAGTATCAGACAGCTGAGTCTGAAATAGAAAAGAGACCAAACCCACTGCATTCCATCTTAAAATTTATTCCATGACAGTGAAAGGGGATGAGTTAAAATAATTATGTGATGATCAAAGGATTTCACAGACTCCTGGAATGGTTTGGGTTGGAAGGGTCCTTGCAGCCCCTCCCATCCCATCCCAT
>NC_031774.1:61464607-61469883 GCF_001522545.3 Parus major | reverse complement strand
GCTGCCAGGGATGCCCAGGCTGGGATTGTTGGGGGGTCTGGGATGATCCTGGGGGTCCCAGCTCAGGATATCCAGTTATTCCTACAGAACTAGTGCTCAGCAGGGTTGTCTTGTGGCACAATTCCTCAGAATTTGGGGAAATCTTTGCACATGTGGGAGAAAGCTTCAAATGATCTGGTTATTTTATTACATCACAGAATCACAAAATGGTTTGGTTTGGGAGGGATGTTCAAGATGATCCCAGTGCCACCCCCTGCCACGGGAACCTTCCACAATCCCAGGCTGCTCCAAGCCCAGCCTGGCCCTGGACAGTTCCAGGGATGGAGCACAGTCATTGATTCTACACTTATGTTAAATAACTGCTGCTGGGCATTTGTCCAGACGTCCTGGGGCACAGAAACCACAGTCAATAGTTCACCTGCCTCAGCATCAGAATTCCTGGGGTTTTTTTAATATTATCTCGGCAGGACTGATCCACTTCTCCCCTTCAGTTCCCAGTTCTTGGCCCCTTGCCCCTGCAAAAGCTCTGCAGACAAAAGTGAACTTCAGAAGGGGAATCCTTCCACGCAGGGCTGGCTGTGACACTGGCACTGCCCTCTCGTGTGACCTGCTCCTGGGCAGCAGCCAGGCAAAGCCAAACTCAAACACAGCAGCTGCAGCGTCCCAGATTTGATATCCAAGAGCAGCAGGCAGATGCTTTAAGTCACGTTCACAAGGCAAATCGGTCAAATGTGCTAAAGGAGAGGAGAAATTCTCCCTCTCTGAGGAGGAGATTTAAGCTCTGGAGAGGTGATGGTTTCCAAAGCCTGAGGGAGCAGCTGGAGCTGGGACCTGCTCCCTGCTGCCCTGGGGACATGGCAAAGTGACCTGAAGGAGAATGAAAGCTCAGCAAAACCTGTTATGTGACCAACAGAATGGGAATGGAACCAAACTGGATTTTTCACTAGTCCTGCCCTGCACTCTGCATGGATTAACTACAGACAAGTAACAAACACAGTCAGGTTATACTGGGAACACCTCAATATCTGCATTTCCAGCTGCTGGCACAGCCTAGGCTTGGCTTCCTGGTGGAAAATGCCAGAAGCTACAGCACAAAACCACAGCACAGGCATGGGACCCACTTCAGCAAACACAGGCATCTTGTTTGAAGGGTGCTGTTCTTCCAGAAAATTCCACTGCAGAGTTGATCTGATACCATCAGCATTAATACAATTATTATCACACCTACGTAGGCACTAATCTTCAGCCCAACATCTTCCCCTTGACTAACACAGCTCAGCTATCTTCCCCTCCAATTTTCATTGCATTCCCTTTTCATCCTTTCCACAGGAAGAGCGGATGATGAGTTCCTTCTTTCCTCAGAACTTCATTGCAGTAATGGGAAAAATGTCAGAAATAGTGAAGAAAAAGAGGTGGTGAAATGTCACACAAAGGGAAGAAGACTTTCATGCAGGGAGTTTGTCAGAGGCTGCTATTTGGCACAAAATTGCTTCATTTCTGGACTGTCAGATTATGAAGCAGCGCCTTCCCAGCAGAGCGAGGCCACGTGTCCGAGCCACGCTGCACAGGCTGCCAGGAGCTGGGCACGAACACCTCGGCCAGGCAAACCTCAGCATCCCAGGAAAGGTTCCAGGGAAGGGATGGGCAATGATTTGGGGTTAGGGGAGGCAGGGGCTGCCCGTGAGCACAGCCTGGCCTGGGAGCAGAACCTGCCACATCACACCCGGACCCTGCATCCCACGGGAAGCCAAGGGCAGCTCTTTCCATGGGGGATCTGGGGTGGGCTGTGCTGCCCCAGAACTGAACCAGCTGCCCCCAAAGGGCTGCCCTTGGGGCAGGGAGGGGTAAAGTCACCTCGGGGAGCTGCAGGTGGCTGCTGAGCCATCGGGAGGTGGTGGTGGGTGTGGAGCGCTCCAGGTGCTCCAGGATGGGTCGGCACAGGGAGCTGCACCCAGGCACAGGAACTCCTGTTCCTAAACCCTGGAAAAACCCCAGGGGCTTCGTCTCCAGGAGCAGCATTGACCCCACAAGTCCCTGGCAGGAGGGGACAGCCGGGGGGGTCGGGCTCTGCTGCCAGGGAACAGGGACAGGAGGAGAGGGAACGGCCTCAGGCTGGGCCAGGGGAGGCTCAGGGGGATTTGGGGAAATTCCTTTATGGAAAGGGCTGTTCAGCCCTGGCACAGCTGCCCAGGGCAGGGCTGGAGTCCCCATCCCTGGAGGGATTTAAAGCCCTGGGGATGTGGCACTTGGGGACAGGGTCAGGGTGGCCTTGGCAGGGCTGGGAATGGTTGGGCTCAGTGCTTTTAGGGAGATTTTCCAATCTCACTGATTCTGATTCTCTCAGGAGAATTTCTTTTCAAAACTGAAGGTCAGAAGCAGATCTCTGTTAAATGAAGATGCAGAGCTGTAGGAGCAGGCCTGTGCTGTTCCCTGCTGCAGTGCAGGACCCCCTTTCTCACCCCCACCCCTCTGCCCATCCCTCACACCGCCTCTGACAGCACCCACAGCAAAACAACCTCGTCTTGGCTTCCCACAAACCACCAGACCAATCTCAGCTCCTCGAGGACACAACGCCCTCAGCCCCAGCCGTGCTGGGGGGACACCCTGGGCCTTGGGGGGCTGCTCAGGGGACGGGTCCAGCAGAGCCCAGGCTGGCTCCAGACATCACAGCAGCACCACACCACACGAGGGGAACTCCTCATCCTCAGTCCCACCCCAGGCAGAACCTTCAGAGCCGCTCGCTCTGCACTGCCAGACACCAGGGACTGATCAAAGGAGGAGGAGGAGGAGGAGGAGGAACCTTTGTACAAGGTTCCAGCAGGGTTTACTGAGGCTGAAGAGTCAGGGACAAGCAGCCCTGGGCACCTCTGTGCTCAGGATTAAATACAGGCAGGGCCAGGGGGTGGTGCAGACATCCAACCCATCAGGAACACACAGGGGAGGAGCAGCAGGGGGATTTACTGGATGGGGACCTATGAGGAAAGGGGAGGAGGGGACAGGTCACAAGGACCACTGGGACCTCGAGGAGCAGGGGATTTCCAGCGGGGAGGACCTGCAGGGGGCTGGGCTGACAGGAGATTGACACGGAAGGTTCTGGAAGGAGGGCAGGGTTTGTGACTGACAGCACAGGACAGGTTCCAGCTTCAGGGACAAACCAAGGGACCATGGGGGAACACGGGAATGAACCTTGTAACTGTAAATTAACTTTTAAAATAAACACACACCACAAGACTCGGGGACTGCTGGACGTGGGAAATGTGGGAAGCGTGGCAGACAGTCCTGGTGCTCCCCAGAGAGCCTGGAGAAACAGCTCAGCCCCAGAGGGTTCAGGGGGAGAACCACACTCCCCAAAGTCTGTGGGGAATACAAGAACAGATATAATTATCGTATAGACCACTGCCTCTCGAAACACTGCTTAGATAATAAACCCCAAAGGGAGCAGCTTGGGAGTGGGTGCTGCCTTTGTCCTGCGGTAGGAGTGTGGGCTGGAATGGGAGATAACGTGGCAGCTCCAGAGCTGGCAGGCTTTAGAGGAAAATCAGATGAAGCTCGTGACCTCTGGAGCTGCTCCTTTGATTCCTTAGATTACATTACATTATTCATATTCTTCCTCTCATTTTATTCAACTTGAAGAGAACTGATAAGAGGCGGAAATGCTCTGGATACCCATGAGCTCAAAAAAGAAATAAATTGGACATTCTCGTGTAGAGAAAGCTGTGATTTCTTCCAGATCCTGGTCAGGGCAGGCTCCTGTTTCCTGCACTTGGAACTTCAGCTGTGCAGACTCTGGCTCTCCTGTGCAGAGCAGAATTGGTGTGATGGGGACAGAGCAGCTGTGAGTGGTGCTTCTGTTTTGGTTCCCCTGCCAGGCAGCTCCAGCACAAGACAGAAAGAAAATGATCAATCTCATTGCTCAGGACTGCAGATCTCAGAGGTTTCCACCATTTTCTGGGTCTCTCCCTATGGAACACCCAAAATCAGGGATTTCCCACTGGCTGAGAGCCCCAATTGCCACTGCCCCCTTCTGCTGCTGTCCAACCTCCACCCAAGGGTCCCATCACCCTCCCTGACCTCCCTCCCTGAGCACCCCTGACCTCCTGGAAGCAGCTTCATCCTCACAGCAGGACCCCGGGGGCTTTTTAAAATATCAAGAGCAAACAGAAGAGATATCAGAAAAAGGATGAGAATCGTAGCATATCCTGAGTTGGAAGGGACCCACAAGGACCCCGCTTAAAGACTCTGTATTAGAGATAAAAGATTAAACTTTTTCCCCCAAGGAAGCTGGAAGTATCACAGGGGAGGAATAAACCCCAAGTCAGTGCTCAAGAAAGGCAAGAAGAGCACTGTGAAAACAGCAATATAGAGAGCTCTGAAAGGGACGTTCTGTTCAAGAAATAAAAAGATAAAATTCCACAAATTTTCACAGAATGAGCAAAATCATAATAACACATCCAAGAATTGATTTAGGAAGGTACAACATGTGCTGAGAGCAGCCCTTTTTAATCAAGTGTCCCTGAGAGTTCATCAGACTGATGGGAGCCAAGGAAGTCAGGAGGAAAGCAGGAATTCTGTGAGCTCACTGCCAGCCTGCTCCCGGGGGATAACCCCTCCTCCCCCAGGGTCACCCATCTGCACAGCCTGCCCCAGTCTGGGTGGGAAATGGGTGCCCTGGAGCAGGGCTGGGAGGTGATGGAGAGACTGGAGAGTGGGAGTGCAGGGGGCCTGACACCCATTGATCCGCCCTTCCCTGGATCCTGATCCCTGGCTGGCACTCCTGCCTCACCAGTTATTCACCTGAGTTATTTAACTGCATCTCCTGCACCCTCTGCCTTCTGCAGGAGAGCCAGAGCTCGTGTGGCCCCGGCCTGACAGAGCTCCTCTGTCCTCCCAGCCAGCCCAGAGGAAAGCTTTCCATCCCTGGGTCTGGGGAGTTCCCAAGGAAAGCTTTCATTCCCTGAGTCTGGGATATCCCCAAGGAAAGCTTTCATTCCCTGAGTCTGGGGGGTTCCCAAGGAAAGCTTTCCATCCCTGAGTCTGGGATATCCCCAAGGAAAGCTTTCCATCCCTGAGTCTGGGGGGTTCCCAAGGAAAGCTTTCATTCCCTGAGTCTGGGATATCCCCAAGGAAAGCTTTCATTCCCTGAGTCTGGGACATTCCCAAGGAAAGCTTTCCATCCCTGAGTCTGGGATATCCCCAAGGTGTTACCGCTGAAGATCAATAGATCACGCGAACACAGGTTGAGGTGTGGTGCAGAAAGAGCAGAGTTTATTTTTCCT
>NC_031774.1:61460677-61463739 GCF_001522545.3 Parus major | reverse complement strand
CAGCCTGCAGTGTCCTCAGCCCGTTGCTGATTCCTTTGCCCGGAGCAGGAATTCCTTGCTCGGGAATCAGGAGGCTGTGAGGACACAAAGGCTCCTGGCAGGGGGAATGTGCAGCTGAACCTGCCCCCTGCACATTCCCCCTCTCCCCCACACACCTCCCTTCTCCCCTGCTCCAAGGAGGGAATTTCCCAGCACTTTAAGCTGACTTGAGCTTTTCCTAAAAGTCTGTGGAAATCCATGGCCAGGCACAGCTCAAACAGGGAGAGTGTTTTCCAGCTTCTCGTTGAGTGCAGTGTGACTCCAGCAGGGGATCCACCTCCATATCCCTTCTTTGCTCCTTCTTTGCTCCTTCTTTGCTCCTTCTTTGCTCCTTCTTTGCTCCTTCTTTGCTCCTTCTTTGCTCCCTGTGTTTTCCAGGACGAGCTGATCCTGCAGCCGGGTGTCCCCAGCCCTGGCTCCCAGCGCTGCCCAGAGCCAGCTGGGATTGTGTGTGTGCCAAGGGCTGAGAGCAGCAGGGATACACAGGGAGCCATCCCAGGGATATTCTGGGATTTGGGGCTGGTTTGACACAGTTTTACCATTTCTCCCACTCATGAGCTGGAAAAAACACGGAATGTTCCTGCTGCAGACCTGGCTTCTCCCAGGGTTGGGACCCCAGACCCCCTGTGAGTCTGCTGGTACAAATTGCTGCCTTTCCAGCTTGAGCTGTGTTCCACAGAAGCTCCTGGAAGTCCTGGGACAGCGTTCCAGGTGTGCCTGACCTGCCAGCCCAGCCCCAGCACAGCAGCAGCTCTGCATTCCCTGTGTGAGACATGCCAGGAACGGCAGCTGCTGAAAATCACTTCCATTTTTAAAGGATTGCCCTTGCATTTCCAAAGGATCGACGAGACTGCAAGGGGAAAAAGAAGAAACTGAAAAATAATCTCAGAAACAGCCCCTGAAAACCTGAATGAGCACCTCCCATTCCAGATGTTCTCCCAGCTCCAGCCACAGTCCCATAGGAGAAGTTAATGCTTCTCCTGCTCTTCATTTCTGGAGATCTCCTGACCCTCGTTGCTCTGATGTTAACACTTTTAATTTACACTTCCCTAATCTATTCACAGTCACGGCCCACTGGGCTGCTTTTAGCACAAGAGAATCCCTCAATTTACCTCATTCTGCTCCCTCTTTAGTGTGCATTCCACTGGAGAGTTTCTAGGGAGGAAATACATCTTCTCCTTGCTTTTTCCTTCCTTTGCCAGACCCTTTCCCTGTCCCAGGGTCCCAGGGCAGCTCTTGGGGCTCAGCTGGGCTCTGGAACCTCAGCAATTCCTGGTTACAGGAGGGAGGTCCTGGCACAGACACCCAGAGCAGAACCCCTGGATCCCTGGCAGTGTCCCAGGCCAGGCTGGACATTGGGGCTGGACATTGGGACAGGGGGAGCTGTCCCTGCCATGAAAGGGGAATTGAGAACAAGAGATCTTGAAGGATCATTCTAACACAAATAAATCCAGGATTCTGTGATTTTACGGCTGTGCTTGACTTCCACTGTTCCAAAATGAGGTTTTTCCATGCCCAGCTCAGTGCCAGAGATGCTCAACACGATGAAAATCTCGTTCTGTTGTCACAAGATTCCAAGTTCAGTTTTGGAGCCTCTCCCCTGGGACATTTCAGGCAAGGCTGGGGCAGCATTTCAAGGCTGGAGCACTTGGCTGAGCTCAGCCCTAGCTCTGAGCATTGCTAGCCACTTGGCCCTGATGGTTTGTCAGTGACTGATAAACCAGGACATGCCAGAAAGGTGAAAGCTGTATGAGAGAAAGGAGCTTTAGTGAGCTTTTCCTTTTATTTCCTGCTTTTTCCTAGATAAAGGGATGAAAACACACGAGATGAGCGATGTGACAGGGAGAGGCCTGATCTTCTGCTAGAGCCTTCGCAGCATCCTTTTTATCTGCAGGACTCCTGCAACAGCTCCTGCAGCTGCCTGATGAAATATGAGCAGAGCACAGCTTCTCCCCGTGCTCCTGAGGAACATTACAAGAATTCAAAGTGATCAGGAGGATGAAAAGGGCACAAAATGATATTTAGTGTTCTTTAAAGAGCAGGGGTGAGCCTGGCGCTGCAGCCCCGAGCAGAGCCCACCCCACCCTGCTCTGCAGCACAGCAGGGACGTGTCCCTGTCCTCTGCCAGGGAGCTGGGGCAGCACTGCTGGCCCTGGGGCTGCATTTTGTTACTCCTGGCTGATTTTGGGGTGGGGACCAGTGGGGGACTCCAAGAGGAACCCACCAGTGCCTGGCTGCAAGTTCCCCTCTTGATTCAGAAAAGAGATAAATTTATTGGGTGTAAAGTCTCCTGGAGTGGCTTCATGCCATGGCAGGGACACCTGGGCCTGGCCTTGGGCACTGCCAGGGATCCAGGGGCAGCCACAGCTGCTCTGGCAATTCCAGCCCAGCCAGCAATTCCCAATTCCCAATCTCCCATCCATCCCTGCCCTCTGGCACTGGGAGCCATTCCCTGGGTCCTGTCCCTCCATCCCTTGTCCCCAGGCTCCAGAAGGGTTCCCAGAGCCCTGGGCTGTGCTGACCAACCCAAATCCCAGCCTGTGATGTGAATCCAGCCCAGGATGGATTTCCCAAGAGCTCAAACCCCACCCCAGCTGAGGCAGGGACATTTCTCCCTGACACACGGGGGCTGAGCAGCAAATTCCAGCCCAGCCAGGGTCCCTGGGAAGGGCAGAGGGACAAAGAGCTCCTCTCTGGAGCCATCAGCACCCCTGAACCTGCACACCCCACTGCAGGATGGAGGAAAGGCCTAAAGACTCCTGGAATGGGGAGATGCTCCCTGGGAAGTGCCTTGGACTCCTCCTCCGTGCCAGGGCTCTCTGTCTCTGAAGAAAGGGTTAATGGCTGTCGGCTTAATTAGTGCTACATCAATGAACAACATTTTTGTGAGCTTGAGGGTAAATTGAGACAACGTTTAGTTCTGCTCCTTGTTAGCTCTGCATAAATTCTCCCAGGAGCTTAATTAGCTCTGTCACAGCAAACAGAGCTGGGTTTCCACCAGGGAATGTCCCAGGGAATGTCCC
>NC_031774.1:61454258-61457790 GCF_001522545.3 Parus major | reverse complement strand
CCCACAGGACACAGGGATGGGTGTGCGGGGATGTGCAGCCCCACAGGGATGGATGTGCAGCCCCAGGGGGTGCCAGGACAGAGGAACGACCCCCAGCAATCCCAGCACAGTCCATGGGGTACAGAGAGAGGAGAAGAGGCTGCAGCAGCAGGGCCAGCTCAGACCCCACAGGGACAGAGCAGGGACCCAGGGAGGGACACGGGGAGGTTCCTGGGGAGGTTCCTGGCCCAGTTCTGCTGCCCCCCAGATATCCCAGATGTCCCAGCACGGATGGAGCCGTGCTGGGGCTGGAACCCCCCAACCTCGGCTGTCCCACATCCATGGGCTTCTCCCACATCTGTCAGTCCTGCCTGAACCACATCTGTTTATCAGCTGATGGCTGGAGACTGCACAACGCTGCCGAGTCCAACTGGAATCCCTTCAGAGCTCGGGCCTCCTGCGGTAACAAAGGATTAGAGAGGGGAGAAAGAGAAAGCTTTTCTCGCCTAGTTTTAGATGCACAGCCAGACCGGGACACACCTCCTGCTATGAGAAACAAGGAGCAGCCCTCTCCACGTCCTGACAACACAGCACGAGATCCCTCCACAGCTCCCTCGGGAACCTCTGCCTGTCCCCAGTGCTCATCAGCTTAAACAGCAATGTTATTTTCCATCTCTTGCCTCTGCTGTTGCTTTCCAGGCAGGAAATCACCCAGCCCAGATTCAACGTCTGATCAGAGGACCTCGAAGGTTGGAAAATCCCTCCAAGCCTGAGCCCAGCTCTTCCCCCTGCCGAGGCCACCTGGTGTCCCCAAGTGCCATCAAACCCCTCTGGAGATGGGGATGCTGAGCTGGACACTGCAGAGCTCTGGGTGCCCACCCAGTGCTGCTGGCATTTCACCCACACCTGTTCCTCACTGCCGGGGCTGGGTCCCTCCAGGGCCAGGGAAATCAGGGCTCAGACAGGATAAAGGAGTCCCTAAGCCTCAGCTCCTGCTCCTGTGATCTCCCAGCTTTTCTCTGAATGTAAAAACACAAAGTGCTTGTGCAGCCTGTGCTCCCTCCAGCCCAGCTCTGCTCCTGGGGAACCTTCACCTGCTCAACCCAGGTGAGACAAAACCTGGACATTTCAGAATGGAAACATTTTGTGAAAACCTCTGGGAAAAGCCACCCAAAGCCAAGCTCGCTTTTAGATTGTTCACTGTGTGATGAGCTGAGGGGAAGCTGTGTGAAATGGCTCTCCTGTTTCACAGAAGTGCTTTCTCAGCCAGGAAAACTGCTCACTCCTCATTTGGGGCTCAATACACTCTTCAGTTCTGGTTTCTCTCACCACACATAAAGCTTTTCCCTTAACTTGGAGCCACAGAAATTGTTGTATCACTGCTGATAAAGCCAGATGCTCACAGTTATTCAGGATAAAGTGTCTTTTAATAGCTGGCATCATTAACTACAGACAGTTCAAAACTCCAGAAGAGCTGCAATAGTAATAAATTGTTCAGGAAAAGCAGGCAATTGATATAACTGCTTCCAAAGTAGTGAGGAAAAGGAAAATGGGTTTTGAGAGCACTGAGTGAGTCACAGAACATCATCCCCAGGCCCAGAACACTGGGTTTAGTCACTGGGAGGTAGCACACTCACAGAGGAGCAGCTACAGAGGGATCCTGTCCCTCCAGAGGGATCCTGTCCCTCCNCCTTTCCTGTCCCTGGAGGGGTTCCAGCCCCTCCTGCCTCGCTGCTCGTGGCCATCCCTCCCACCCCTGCTCTGCACTTCTCTCTGTGCCTCAGTTTAAGGGATTCAGCCTTTTTGTCACTCGTCCTTTTCATTCTGAAGTGCTCTTTAAGTTCAAAAACTCGTTCCACACAAAGGTTTTTGTGCATCATCTGTGAGAAGTGACATCCTGGTCACAGTAACCTCTGGTATTCCTGGAATTCTCCAAGTAAATGGCAGCGTCTCTCCCTCGGAACCTGCAATCACCATCACACACAGGTTTTAGAACCCAGAGCTTGCCTTCCCACGAGGAACAGCCGTACATTTGGAAGGAATAATCACAGGCAAAACTTGGCTCTGTACATTAATTATCTTTAGAGATTTCTTCCAAAACAGGGGTAGTAATTTTTGTGTTTTAACATTTATTGTTCTGTGGAAAGCACATGGTTCTGCAGGAGGAACTCAATTCACAGGTATTTTCTTTTCCTCCAGGTTTTTTGTGTAGAACTTTTAGTCCAAAGTAAAAATTAAAGAATAAATTTAAATACACCTAGAGCCTGAAATGAGAGTCCTTTAGCTGAAAAAATACCAGGTGAGCCCTGCACTGACCGATCTGCAGGCAGGGGGGTGCTGCTTCCCCCCACGGCTCTCAGCCCTCCCCTGTGGCCACTGCCAGCCCAGGGCTCAGCCCCACTGCTCTGGGGCCTGGCTGAGGAGCAGCAGCCCAGCCCCGAGCTTGGGGACAGCAGCAGGGGTGACACAGGGGGGAAGAGGGTGGGGACAGCAGCAGGGGTGACACAGGTGGGCAGAGGGGCTGGGGACATCACCAGGGGTGACACAGGGGGGCACAAGGCTGAAGCTCAGGGACATCACCAGGTGTGACCCAGGGGGACACAAGGCTGGGGACATCACCAGGTGTGACCCAGGGGGACACAAGGCTGGGGACAGCAGCAGGGGTGACACAGGGGGGCACAAGGCTGGGGACATCACCAGGGGTGACACAGGAGGGCACAAGGCTGGGGACAGCAGCAGGGGTGACACAGGGGGGCACAAGGCTGGGGACATCACCAGGTGTGACCCAGGAGGGCACAAGGCTGGGGACATCACCAGGTGTGACACAGGTGGGCACAAGGCTGGGGACAGCAGCAGGTGTGACCCAGGGGGACACAAGGCTGGGGACATCACCAGGTGTGACACAGGTGGGCAGAGGGTGGGGACATCACCAGGTGTGACACAGGAGGGCACAAGGCTGGGGACAGCAGCAGGTGTGACACAGGGGGACACAAGGCTGGGGACATCACCAGGTGTGACACAGGAGGGCACAAGGCTGAAGCTCAGGGACATCACCAGGTGTGACACAGGGGGACACAAGGCTGGGGACAGCAGCAGGGGTGACACAGGGGGACACAAGGCCGGAGCTCCAGAGCTGGGGACACTCAGCTGGCAGCAGGTCCCCTCCTCCCCTCCAGGGTGGGAGCACAAAGAGTTTTGTCAGCAGCTCAGAGCAGCACAGCTCTCCCAGGAACACAACAGCCCTGCTCTCTGAAGGGGCCTGCCCTAGAGTGCTCTCCCAGCCACATTTCTCCAGAGTCTGATTAAAGTCATCATTTGCCACTGAAAATGTCATAAAATATTTATGACACAGATGATATTTAAAGATCACTGTAGAACATTTCTAATAACTGATGTAATTCAGCCTAAATTGACACACTCAGAAAAAGGAAATAGTGGAGCAAAGCAACACTCCAGCGAATCTGCTAATTAGTTATCCCAGCTCCGGGTAGGAATCACATCTGGCTGCCTGGAGAGCACACACGTGTGCCAGTGGCTGCAGCTGGGCCACTGC
>NC_031774.1:61447816-61450727 GCF_001522545.3 Parus major | reverse complement strand
TTCCCACAAAACTTCCCAGCCAGAAATGCAAATAGGAGATGCCACTTTAATTCACTCTTTCCTCGGGAAAAGGTGAAAAACCCAGGAGGTATCAGAGTGCCAGAGAATCCCAACTCAGGTTTTACTTCAGCTCCTGATTTGTTGTTTTGAGGGAGATCAGTGCTGGGGATGTCTGTCAAAGTTACAGATCACTTCAGTCCTGTGCAGTCCCAGGAGAGATCCCTGTGCCAAGTCTGCTCTTCTCCTCACTGACACAGCACAGGAGCTCCTTCCCCAGATGTGCCTCAGGCTGCCGATGCCAGCAGGATTCCTCATTCTGCAGATTCAGCTTGGGGCTTTCCCTGCCGTGTCCTTCCCCCGGGAAGGCAGAGCAGAGCCCACAGCCCTCTCTGGGTGACTCTGCATCGTCCCCAGGCCCCAGGGACAGTGCCAGGGGGGATGAGCTGGGCTTTAGGGTCCCTTCCAACCCAAACCACCCTGGAATTGTGTCCCAGCTGTGCTGAATCCCTGGAAATCCCATCATTTCCTGACTGCTGCACGGACCTGGCGAGCAAAGAAACAAAGAAACAAAGAAAGAAACAAATTGTCCCTCTGAGGGTGCCCTTGGTCTGCAACAGGAGCTGGGAGTTGAGGCAGGGCAGGCACCGGGAGATGACACAAAGCCTCTCTCAGTGAGCCCTGGTGAGTGCCCAGGACAAACAGACACGACAGGACATGCAGGGGGTTCAGAGAAAACACCAGCTCCTTCATTCCCTGCTCCTCCTGGAGCTCGGAATCCGTGTCCTCCCCAGCCTGGATCTCCTCTCCTCTGGGGAATGGAGTCTGGAGCTGTTCCCATCTGCAGAGCCCCCCTGGAGCCACGGGCTCTGTGAGCTGCCCAGAGAGGCAGGGAACAGCCCTGGGGCACTGCCAGCACACACGAGGTGACAAATAATGTGGTTAGCTTGGAGGGAACCACAACCTTACAGGCTCCAGGGGCACAGGAGGAAAAACAGAACCCCAGAAATGGGATGGAAGGAACATTAAATTCCATCCCACCCATCCATGGCAGGGACAGCTCCCATGTCCCAGTGTCCAGCCTGGCCTGGGGCACTGCCAGCGATCCAGGGGCTCTGCTCTGGGTGTCTGTGCCAGGCCTGCCCTCCCTGCCAGGAAGAAAATGAAATAACACCCCAAGAGCTGTGCTGCTGCTTTGTCTCCCCAATAACCCGCTCTGGGCACCGTGGGGCTATTTTATATTTCAGCAAGAAGCCTCTCTCTGCTCTGTTCCAGGAACACAATGACTCAGATGCATATGTCAGCTCGTCTGGCTCGTTTGCAGGGGTATTTTTAACATTCCCATTCCATGGTTACATAAGCTGGGTTTGCACCAGGGCTCCTGGCACGGCGTGCCCAGCCTGGGCAGGTGACACTTCTCATCAGGCTGGGCTGGAGAGGAGGCAGAGCTGGCTGGGGAGGATGATTCACATGGGAGATGAAGGCAGCCAGGGCATTCCACTCACTGAGAGCTCAGTAATTACACGACTCCAGGACCAGTCTCTTTATTAAGAAAATTGTTTATTAGCATTCTACAGCTGCAATCAAGGCCAAACTGGCTCTGGCTCCCTGAAGGCTCCTCCAAAGCCTCTCCAGAGCTATTTTTGCCTCTGAGCCATATCCCACACTGATGCTGCCTACAGACAGAGCTATTTCAAAGTCGGGAGAACGAGAAAAACCGAACATTTCTATCAGCAAACACTCAGGTGAGCGCTGTCTGCTGTTCAGAGCAGCACGAGGAGCCTCTTGTCTGCACCGAGAATTATTTCCTTTAGCACCAGGAGCAGGGGCAGCAGCTCTGCCAGCTCAGGCACAGCCTGCAGGAAATGTTTTATCCAGCCCAAGGACACCTCTCCTGCCTCTGATCAGAGGAACTGGGGGTTTCACACACGAACTGAACATCCCTGGCTGCAGAGCAGAGCCAGGACTGGCCCTAAAACTCCTCCTGTTCTCCCACCCCAGCCGTGGTGATCTGAAACCTTCCTGCACAGAGGCGCTGACTGAGCTTAGGGACAGAAATTCCCTAAATTCAAACCTGCCTTAAACACAGAATTCTTTAAAATCAAAAATTTTCAAAGATCCTTATTTATTATTATTTTTTTTTCCTTAAATCTGGGCTGGAAATATCCTGCTTTATTTCCCAGGCACTGAACACCATAACTCTGTCAGCAGCTCCTGTCTGGATCCTCCCATCCCTCTCCCAGCCTGTCCCAGGGGCCGGTCCCTCTCACTCCCAGAGGTTCGGGGGAAGTTTGGCAAAGCTGTTCCCATCCTTTCCCAAGCACAGGCATCACATTTCCCCCCACAGCGGCACCCTTTCAGTCACAGCAATTCAAGTGGCAGAAATTCTGATTTCAGAAATTCTGGATCCTTCTAGAACTTCTTACCTGGCACCGAGGGGCAGGAGCCTGTCCAGGGAAGGCAGCAGAGCTGGGGAAGGGGTTTAGGGCTGCTCTTATTGCCTCTAGCTGGTTCCACTCTGGGCAGGAGGGAGCCCGAGTGGCCACCTGAGGCCTTTTTAGCACAATAAAAGGGTTAAATGGAGATTTTAGCAGAATAAAGGGTTACTTGGCGGTTTTAGCACAATAAAAGGGTCACATGGTGTTTTTAGCAGGGCTCCTTTGTGGCTGAGTCTCCTCCCTCACAGGACTGGTTTTCCATAATAAAGGGACACACCTTGGGCTGGCAGCGACCCCAAATCCCCTGGGGCTGTTCCTCACCGCGTCAGCGAGCTGTGATTGCTGAGAGCAATCCTCATCCTGATCCTGATCCTGATCCTGATCCTGATCCTGATCCTGATCCTGATCCTGATCCTGATCCTGATCCCCATCCTGATCCTGATCCCCATCCTGATCCCCATCCTGATCCCCATCCC